>NC_069510.1:124599834-124842730 GCF_027579735.1 Bombina bombina
ATGTTTGACCCATAACCATGGTTTATTTACACTAGAGACAACCTTGTTTAGTTTAGCACAAATACAAACATCTTTCTTATAAATAAGCAATACAGCCTTTTGAGGTTATTGCAGAATTAACCTTTTAACGCCGTTCTGACTTTCTATTCTGTCCTAACCATGCCGGGCTTTAGCCCTTTTAGGACGGAATAGAACGTTTTAGCTGTTTGGCTGTCTTCTGAAGCCAACGGCGCTTCAAGAATACGATTGCGGTCTAGAGGATGTGCCTAGTGTCATAGGGACACTCCCCTGACACGATCCCATCATTGATTGCGTGCACGATTGCGGGACTTCAATTTGTTTACATCGGAACGTTGTTCCGATGTAGACAAATTAACCCTGTCATCAAAGGGTTAATATTGAGCTGTCATGCACGGCATAAACACAAAGGTATCTATTGAGGATACTTTGCACACACATGTCACCTGCATCTGTCATATAGCAAGAGTCTGCCTCTTCCTGATGTCTTTATGAAATGGGAACATTGGTAAGTTACTATATAGTGCTGCTTGACTTCTCAGGTATTCCCCAAGGCAGTTTGTGTCCCTTTAATTGCATTGCAATGTTACGCAGTTTAGCCTAAAATGTTCTATCTTACAGATTCAGAGGGGGGTTTATGGTTTAAGGATAGACCAATTAGCAGTTTTAAAATACAAAAGGTAATATTTTTCCTTAGTTACCAAGAGAATGAGGCAAATTTGAAAATCAAAGCATATTGGAAAACTGTTTAAAATTGCTGCTGTATCTGAATTAAGAAAGTTTAATTTGGCGGTTACCGTCCCTTTTAATTACTGGTGCAGGCAAACGCATTGCTCTAAACTGCCAGTGTGGCATCCTTCTCAAATATGGACTGAACATACCGCCAGCAAAAACTACAACAGCCACGATATCACTGGTTACAAAAGCTGACGGGGTTCAGCTCCTGCTGGTACTGAACCCAAATTTTTTTTCTTTCATATTCAGATAGAGCAGCAACTTTCTAATTTACTCCTATTATCATTTTTTCTTGGTATCTTTATTTGAAAATGCAGGAATGTACGCTTAGGAGCCGGCCCATTACCTGGGTAGCGCTTGCTGATTGGTGGCTAAATGTAGCTTTTATGTGTCATATATCATACAAAAAACAATTGCATAGGTAAAAATTAGTTTGTGTCTGAGTTCTCAGACGACTAAAAGAAGTGGCATTTAAAAAAGTCAAATAGCATTTAAGCACAGGTAAATTAATATATAGCTGGATTTTAAAACTTAAAGGGACATTAAGCACCTCAACATATTAATATAGTTTAATTACGTGCAGTTAAACAACTTTGCAATATTTGCTCATTATTTATTTTGTTCACCATTTCTGTAATTTTAATTCTGAATATTGTGGGCTTTCTAATTTATGTTAAACATGGAAGTGCAGACACAGCTATATTCTGCACAGTCATTGGTTGCACACTCTAGTAAGCCATTTATAACCATTCCTAATTTACTATATGGTGGCACCCACTACTTTATTGACATTAACTTTACCCCATATTTTTTCAATATTTATACAAATAATATAACTTTTAAAAATATATGTACAAATTCTCAGGCTGATCTTTGCTTTGAATACAACATGCAAGCAATTATATATATCTATCTCTATCCATCCTTGAGAGACAGTTACCAGTCATTGTGCTGCTGCTTTACATAGCTGCTCTGTATTTGACTATTCTCTTCAAAAATCTGTTTACTATGGCTGTGCTGTGTTAAAGAAAAACTTACACAGTGCAGCCAGAGCACAGCACTGTTTGAAGAGAACAGCCTGATGGGGCTCAATGATGCAAAGCAAAAGCGCTAATCATTCCTGCTTGTGTCCCATTCTTTCTGTGGACATTTACTGCTGCATTTACTGTGATGACATCTCAGATGACAGCATGTTCTGCCTTGGGATAAAAGGGAGTAACACCCCTCACATTTTTGTAAATATTTTATTATATTTTTTCATGTGACAACACTGAAGAAATTACACTTTGCTACAATGTAAAGTAATGAGTGTACAGCCTGTATAACAGTGTACATTTGCTGTCCCTTTAAAATAACTCAACACACAGCCATTAATGTCTAAACTGTTGGCAACAAAAGTGAGTGCACCCCTAAGTGGAAATGTCCAAATTGTGCCCAAAGTGTCAATATTTTGTGTGGCCACCATTATTTTCCAGCACTGCCTTAACCCTCTTGGGCATGGAGTTCACCAGAGCTTCACAGGTTGCCACTGGAGTCCTCTTCCACTCCTCCATGACGACATCACCAGGCTGGTGGATGTTAGATACCTTGCGTTCCCCTACCTTCCATTTGAGGATGCCCCACAGATGCTCAATAGTGTTTAGGTCTGGAGACATGTTTGGCTAGTCCATCACCTTTACCCTCAGCTTCTTTAGCAAGGAAGTGGTCGTCTTGGAGGTGTGTTTGGGGTCATTTTCATGTTGGAATACTGCCCTGCGGCCCAGTCTCCGAAGGGAGGGGATCATACTCTGCTTCAGTATGTCACAGTGCATGTTGGCATCCATGTTTCCCTCAATGAACTGTAGCTCCCCAGTGCTGGCAGCACTCATGCAGGCCCAGACCATGACACTCCCACCACCATGCTTGTGGTTGCCGCCACACACTCTTGACACCATCTGAACCAAAAAAGTTTATCTTGGTTTCATCGAACCACAGGATATGGTTCCAGTAATCCATGTCCTTAGTCTGCTTGTCTTCAGCAAACTGTTTGCGGGCTTTCTTGTGCATCATCTTTAGAAGAGGCTTCCTTCTGGGATGGCAGCCATCCAGACCAATTTGATGCAGTGTGTGGCTTATGGTCTAAGTACTAACAGGCTTACCCCCCACCCCTTCAACCTCTGCAGCAATGTTGTACAAGTTCCTACAACAAGATTTTCCCATCACTCCAGTACTATACACACTTCCAAAAACCACTAGGGAGGGCCATCATTTCAGTGCGAGTGTCTCTGCTGAAACCGCTAGCTCAATTTGTTGACTTCAGCCTTCGGTTAAACAGGTGAAGTTGTACATCCAAAACTCTACATCATTCATCAGATTAATCACGATGTTCACTGATATCAAATCCTCGGACCTTTTGGTGACTCTAGATGTATTGAGTCTGTATACAGTAATCCCACAAGACTTGGGCATCACCACAGTCAGAAGACAACTTGGACGGATTCCCTATGTTGGACCTAATGAAGATGTGCTTATTGAGCTACTTACTGATTGTCTCACCAAATTGTTTTTCCTTTTTGAAAAAAACTATTATCTGCAAATTGCCGGAACTGCGATGGGGTCCAATGTGGCCCCATCTCTAGCAAACTTGTTCATAGCAGTATACAAGACAAACATTATGCATGTATTTGCTAACAAACAGATCAAGCTATACTGCCATTATATAGACAATCTCTTTGATATGGGCTGGTGATGAACAGTCACTTGCACAATGGGTTGACGATCTGGTTCCAGCACAATGCCAACTTGGAGGTGATTGACTTTCTTGACATCAGGGTGTTCAAAGAGGGCAACAGTTTGGGCACCACACTCTACAGGAAAAAGACAGACAGGAACTAGATTCTTCGAGCAGATAGCTGTCATCCTTCCTCTCTCATTCGTAACATTCTGAAATCTCAATTTCAGAGGGTCATAAGGAACAACAAAGATGCTCTCAAAAACTTGAAGAGATGACCGAAAGGTTCAGACAAAGAGGGTACAAGCCTTCACTACTCAAGGAGTGCAAACAAAGTTCCCTAACGATAAATGAACCCACGAGATCTGATGAGCAACAACGTTATACTTTTATCACAACCTACTGGCCAGATAAAAACCTGATAAGAGCTAGTCGTGATGAATAGAAACTTATTTAAACAGACCTCAATCTTCCGTTCACCCACTGGGATACACCCACGGTTGCCTTCAAAAGAGGAAGAAATCTAAGGCACCTACTCGTAAAAACGTGTATATATTGCATGAAGATATGTCCCGTGTATGGTTGAAAAAGAATAAGGGCTGTTTTCGTTGTATGAGCTGCGTTACAGGCAACAGCATGCTCACTAGTCCTTCTTTCCAACACCCAGACAAGTATAGTAATGTACAGTGGTTTTCATTTTCCAGTTAGTTGTTAGCCTTCCTGTTGCTCTGGTGGATATGTTTAAAGAGCTTTATGAAAAAAAAAAAATGGTACAAAAACATTGTGTAATTACAATTCACAAACCCTTTTTGTAAACAAATATGTTTTTGTCTGATGATTGAGAATTAAAGGTATAACAGTGAGTCACTCATTCTTCAACTGACCATCTGGTAAAGCCCAGCTCACATCTATCAACCCCCACAATATACTGACTAAGTGAAGCCTGAGGGCCAGATGTCCAAAATCCAACCGGACAGTACGGTATTGTAGCATGTTGTCCAGAAAAATATTCACAAAAATATTGGTCACTAAAGTCCCTGAGTGTGTGATACATCTAAAAGGCTTCTTATGTATTAAAGTATGAAGCAGAAAGAAGTGAGGGACAGTAAAGGAATAAAATCAGTTCTGTTTATGTGTGCTATTTGAAATCAAATAAGTAAAATGATTTATTTGTATGGTACTGGCAGCCAAGGGGTAAACTAACTGCTCAGTTGTGAATATATACATGGTGGGATTAAGAGTGTAAGATCAGGTAGAGCTTTTGTATGGTATTGGCAGCCAAGGGGTAAAATAGCTGCTCAGTTGTTAAAAATGCACATAGAGTTTTATGCTCATTATCTGTTTTTGGCATACTTATATGTCAACTTGCTTTGTAATTGTAACATATGTACTGAGAAAATGGTTATTGGTACAAGAAATGCATCAATAAAAAAACTTTGATTTAAAAAAACTAAACAAAATGCACATAGTGGGGGCTCAGGTAGAGCTTTTGTATGGTACTGGCAGCCAAGGGGTAAACTAACTGCTCAGTTGTGAATATATACATGGTGGGATTAAGAGTGTAATGTCAGGAAGAGCTTTTGTATGGTATTGGCAGCCAAGGGGTAAAATAATTGCTCAGTTGTGAATATATACATGTGGGATGAGGAGTGGTGGGGCGCAGGCAGAGCTTTTGGAAGGTGGACATTTTGTGACCCCAGTCACCAGCAGATTGTGTAGGACAGCTGGCAGTCCTAGAGCTGATTTGCTGCAATTTCTCCCATCATTTTGCTGTATATTTTACTTGTGACAAATACTTTCTACTTTTTGGGAAGAAACCCTAATACCTATGAATAATATGTGCTAGGTCCTTCTAGGTGTTTGAGAGTAGCATCAGTAGTATAGACATACTTGCTGCTGAATTATTAATAAAAGCAGCAGCAGGAAAGCAGGTCAACAGCTTCTCGCACTCATCATTGTCCTAACTACCATGTGACAAAGTTGCAAGTCAGGATGGGTCTGGTCAATTGCTATGAAAGTACATATTGTAAAAATGATTCTTGCAAGCAGTAATGACACACAATAATAATAATAATAATAATAATAATAATAATAATAAAAAATAATATATATATGTCTTAGGCCACCATTAGATTTGTTGTTTTAGCAATGGTATAATGACCATATATAATTATTTCTCAGTCTCTTTATAGGCTAAAGTGGCAAGTATTTACCGTGACCTCCCCTTACACTTGAGCAGTAGTAGGAACCTGGCTCTCGTTTATTATAGACTCCATTGCTATGAAGATTTCCCCCCCCCCCCCCTCCTTTTTAAAAAAAAGAAACAACAAAAAAAAAAACGTCAAACTTCTATCAGTATGTCAGTCACTACAAGCTACCCTTCATCCTTGCGGTAGCGGTGTCAGATGCAATGCCATTTGCTCGCTTTCATTTGCGACATCTACAATTGTGCATGCTACATTGAATGGAGATCATTTGGATTTGTCTCAGGAGATATGTCTGGATTTAGTGGGAACCCCCTGTCTTGGTGGATGTCTCCCAAGCCTTTTTCGTGCAGGGAATGAGTTTCCTTGGGAAATAACTACGGATACAAGTATATCTGTTTGGGGAGCCGTCTGGGTCTCTTTGAGACCTCAGGGATTTTGGTCTCCTCAGGAAGTATCTTATATTTTCAGTGCCCTTCTGGCTTTGCCACAGTTGACTTCCATTCAGTCTATCTAATTCCAGTCAGAAAATGTCACGGCAATGGTATATGTCAACCATCGGGGGGGGGGGGGCTTGCAGCTCCCTAGCAATTAAGGAGGTGTCTTGCATTCTATCTTGGATGGAGAGTCATCAGTGTCAGATCTCAGATATCCACATTCATGGACTAGGGAACTGGGAGGCGGACTATCTGAGCTGGCAGGGTCTTCATTCTGAGGAATGGACCCTAAACCATGAGATGTTCAATCAAATTGCCCTTCAGTGGGGATCTCTGGAGATAGATATTGTGGAGGTGGTGGATGTGCTAGCCATTCCATGGGACTACCGGTTAGTTTTTCTGTCCCCACCCCAATAGTGCTCCTTCCTCGGGTGGTAGCACGAATCAAACAGGAGAGTGTCCGCCATTTTAATAGCCCCAGCGTGGCCATGCATGACCTGGTACGCAGATCTCATAAGGATGTCGTCTTATCCTCTGTGGCGTCTTCCTCAGAGTGGACCTTCTGGCTCAAGGTCCATTCTTTTACCAAATCTAGTTTCTCTGAGGCTGACTGTGTGGAAATTGAATTATTGATTCTAGCTCAAAGAGATTTCTCTGTGTCTGTGATTGATACTCTTGTACAGGTTTGCAAACCGGTCACCCGATGTATCTATCATATAGTGTGGAAGGTTTACATTTCTTAACATGCTGAACATGGTTTCTTGTGGCATAAGGTAGAATTCCACGTATTCTTCAATTTCTTCCCCCCCCCCCCCATGCTGAAACTGCTACTTTTGATCACAATATAATGTTTTAGGATCCTCAATAAAAGCCCTATTTCTCCTATGGGGCCAAAAAGTTCTCGGAAATTACAATACATTTTTTTAGTCACTTTTCAAAACACTTTTTGCCTTTTTGAATCTGACACCACTTGGCATTTGATAAGTCATTGAAAGAGCATTTTGGACTTCTTTCCAACTGTTTCACGGCTATTTGCAAACTGTCTCTTGTCTTACACATGTATAAAACACCCCAAAATGGCCACAGGAAACATTGTAGAGGTCTGTTAACATACTTGTCATTAAAGCTCTATTATGAATATATATGTGTGTTGAGTACGTGATATAATGTACAGCTCCGGGGATCTGTAGGAAAAGTCACTTCATGACACAATCTACATGGTTTTTATTTTTAATATTTCATTAAAAGTTTATTCAATTTTGTGTTTTAAAAGGGCATCTCTTAATTGTGACTTTCATAGGAACCTATTCTAATCCGTTTCCATCCGCACCACTGCTAACTCAGCTGAATGCATCTTTTAGTTTTTCAGGAAAAGCAGACTGTGCACTATTTTTCTATTGCTATATGGTCCTTTTTTTTTTTTTTTTTTTTTTTTTTTTTTAACTTTCACAAATGTTGTTTTTCTTTTTTAAGACACGATGAGTCCACGGATCATCTTAATTACTAATGGGATATTTACCTCCTGGTCAGCAGGAGGAGGCAAAGAGCACCACAGCAGAGCTGTTAAATAGCTCCTTCCCTCCCTCCCACCCCAGTCATTCTCTTAGTGATAGGAAGAAATAAAGTGAGGTGTTAGATTAGATTCTTCAATCAAGAGTTTATTATTTTTAAAGTAGTGCCAGAGAGTGCTACTTTGTCCTAGGGTGTAGCCGTAGTCCATGTCAGTCTCTTCAGTAGAGCTTTTGGTGGCTTTAGAGCAATGGGAACTTGTGGGACATAATTCTCACTGCGCCTCCCATGTTTTTGCTGCCCTGTATGCCTTAGTCTGAGGAAAAGGATTACTCAGCATGCCGTTTTTCCATAGGTCAATAGGAGGGAGAGGACCTCTTAAACCTGGGATCTGCCTTGCTGTCAGGCAGAAGATGAGGTAAGTGCTGACTTTTTATCTAGGGATAGAAGTTTAATCTCAAAAAAAAGTTTGGGCACTGTATTACTTTATTCAAAGCCTCATTTCCAGTAAGGAATAGTTTCTCCTATTTTAAATTAGGGG
The DNA here is from genome assembly GCF_027579735.1 of Bombina bombina. Classification (NCBI taxonomy): domain Eukaryota; kingdom Metazoa; phylum Chordata; class Amphibia; order Anura; family Bombinatoridae; genus Bombina; species Bombina bombina. Next base: position 124,607,989 of record NC_069510.1, read on the forward strand.
GCACTTTGACAGTTTGGCTATTATTTTTCTATAAGCCACATTGAAGTTGATATATTCTCCTTCTCTGTTAGGAGTACTAGGCAAACTTGTAAGCAGGCACTGGACTAGAATGGCTTATTTCTGGGGTTAACGGAACTCACTAGGAGGCTAACATGTGGGCAGTGATGTTTGGGTTACATTTCTGACTAACGTGCTATCTTATATGAGGTAGCACTATTTGCTCCCAGGTTTGCAACAGGAGTTGCTAGAGTGGTTCAGTTAGCTCCCCGTAGCCTATCTTTAAACATAATAATGGCGACCGGGAAATTATTGTTATTACACCACGATGGAGCGGAGCAAGTTTTGGCGCCGTTTTGGGTTGCACATTCATTTATTTCTATACACAGTCAAACGATGTCAGAGAAATTGAGTGTTATCACGCCCACGAGGGACGGGGGCTATGTTTGAGGCGGTTTTTTAGAAAAATTGCGCAGTCAAAATCATTACGATATCGGAAGGTTGAGCCACTACATAGTTACAATAGTCTGTTATCCCACAGTGTAACCCTATATAGTTTAACACAGTCTTTAGTATTTTTACAAATATGGGATCCGGCCAGCACTACATAAACATGCGTTCTGGATCAATTTACGAGAATGTACCAAGTATTTCTTAGTGTTGTTCACTAAATAAACAATGTTTGAAATGTATTAGAGGATAGATGGACATTTCAGCAAATTTAAACTGGTGTAGAAGTGTGGATAAAGTCTGCAATTTTTGTGAGTTAAATTAACTTTCTGCTGCACACAAAAATTAAGAGGTTACATTTTAAAATTTAAAGAGGACAGTAACGTTTTTTATGTGTTACATTTTATTGAAAATGTTTAACTGTTTATTGGTTTTAAATGATCCTTTGTGACTCAGGATAGACCTAGAGGCCCTGCTAGGTGTCTCTTTTTTTTAGGTTTGGATGCCAATGTGGTGCTTCCAATCCTTTTCTCATTTATTGAGGGATCTTTAATAGTTAAAGATAGACCTATTCTGAACCTACTCTTCCTAAGGTGCATGCTACTTAGGAGTCTTTTGACAATGGTTAAGATATGCAACAACAAAAAATTCCCAAAAATTTATAGCCCACATGCAGTGCCCTGCGTTTCCTCTCACACTCAACTGCAGTTTTTCTTGCTTTTTTTTGCATGGCTGGTTTCCCACTCTGTAGGGAAAAGTGCAAGAGGTTATATGTTCAATCAGAGAATAGTGTGATTGATTTAGTTGTAACTGTTCTGAATGTTTCTTCCCTGTAACTGAAGGAGGAAGATTCTTCGGTAATATCTGATAAATAATTATTTGACTAGGATGGGGTTTATACCTTTATCTGATCCTAAATTTGTTCTTCTTTTGTCTTGGCTTGTATACCTTCATTTGCTTCTTGAGGAGGTTTTAAGCTACCCTGGGGGAATCCGACTCTACCGGCGTAGTTTAGCTGAGAGAGTCTAGTAGGTTACACTAATATTGTAATGTGCCATTCAGGGGTGGTAGTATTTCCTGTACCAAATAGGGCCATAGAGATATTTGCTGAGGCATGGGATGTAAGGGGGCAGGTTTTCCTTTTTTCAATCAGGTGTGGGTCTGAGATCAGGATCCCTGGGTAGTGTATATTGTGTCCCATGGATACAAATTAGAGTTCAGGACTTTCCTCCCTAGGGGCAGGTTTCTGCTTTCAGGATTATCGGCAGACCAGACAATGAGGCGCTCTTACACTGTGTACGGATCCTCTCCGACCAGGGAATGACAGTTCCTGGTCTAATGCAGGAATGAGGTTTGGGGATGTTATTCCTATCTGTTTGTGGTTTCCAAGAAGGAGGGAATCTTTGTGGATCTATTTTAGAATCCATACAGGGTTCTCAGAGTGCCATATTTCAAGATGGAAACTATAGTTTCATTCTTTCTTTGGTCCAAGAGGGTCAATTCAGACCACGGGGGATTTGAAGGATGCAGTGGAGGATTTTCCGAAATGCATGTTCCCTTCATCTAGGACTATCTCAAAGTCTTAAGGTTTGCCCTTTTTCCAGACAAACATTCCAACTCAGTAACTTTTTTCCGGCCTGGCCACATCTTCGGAATTTTCTTTAGGATTCTGGGATCACTGTTGGGCGTGCTCCGATTGTGGAACATTGCAATGGCAACATTCTGGTTCAGGCGCCTTCTTTTCAACCAGCAGGATTACGCATAATTTTTCCTGTGGTCTCCTGGCTGGAAGGTTCGTTTGGAAAAGAGTTTCTTTCCAGTCGGTCGTTCCACCTCAGTTCTCTGCTGTTAAGAATGCTTTGGTGGTTATCTCTGGATTTTTGCTCCAAGGGTAGCTACTTTAAAAAAAAAAAAAATCTGGGTGAATGTGACAACAGAGAGCAGCCTTTTGACTGGGGAACTGTGTGGGGCCCCTCTAAGAGCAGGGAACATGGACTCGGGTGGAGTTTGTTTTTCCCATAATCATTTAAAAAAAAAAAAAAAAAAAGCTTCAATCCTCTCCTAACCTGGCCTCAGTTAACTTCGGCTGGGTTTATCAGGTTTTAGTTAAATTTCACTCTATCTGTGGAGGACTTGGAGTTTTTTTTGTTTTTGTTTTTTTTCTTGGTTATGCCAGAAGAAGCCAAGATGGTTTCAGTGGGCTGAGACCCACACTTTCTGTCTGTCGACGACCCCCTTTTTTCAGAAAGGTTTTCTGAGAAGTAGGGTCTTCATAAGTAGACAGAGTTTTTATCCGGGGGATTTCAATATTGCATATTTAATTCTCCTGGAGCCTTGGTTCGGTTTCCGCAGGATGAGGACGTCGGTGAGCCTCATTTCACCGGCGTGGTCCACAGGATTGGTATGCAGTCCTAGGGGGGACATGTCGCATCTTCCAACTGGGAGTCTCCGTGGAGGAAGGACCTTCTGCATCAAGGACCTTTCTTTTCTCTGAAAATGTTTTCCCTAAAGTTATTTACCTGAAGATGGAAGCTTTATCTTATTCAAAGCTTGGATTGGATATTGGTCATTGGGACTATGAATCAGGCTCGTAAGCCTGTATCTAGGAAAGGTTTACCCATCTGATATGGCATAATTATTTATCCTAGTGCGATTCCAAAGCATACACTTGAAAGGAGTAGGGATCAGATTCCTAGTATTTTCTACAAGACATAACTGCCTTGTATATTTTGTTTCAGGTTCGTCTGGCGGTATTCCCGGACGTTACATTCGTCTGGTCAGGTCTTGATCAGGATCAGACCTGTGTTTAAACCAGTTACTCCTTCATGGAGTTTGATTTTAGTTCTTAAATTCTTCAAGAAGCTCCGTTTTGAGCCTGTACATTCCTTAGATTTTAAATTGCTATCTTGACGCAGAGTGTCAGAGTTCTCGGCATTGCAGTATGAGTCCCCTTATCTGATTTTTCATTCTGATAGGGTGGTTGTACATATTGCGTTAGGATTCTTCCTAAGGTTGTTTCTATCTGAACATTTATTAGGAGATTGTTGTTCTTTCCTTGAGTCCTAGTTCTGCTTCTCAGAAGGGACGGCTTCTACAGACTTTGGACGTGGTCCGTGCTTGGGGTTTTACCTGCAGGCGACTAAGGATTTCTTTTTCGCCAGCCTTCTGTTTTGTTTATGGTTTTCTCAGGAAATCGTAAGGGACAGTAAGCTAAGGCTACTCTTTCCTTTTTTCTGGCTAGAGAGTATCCTATGTTTTGCATATGAGACTGCTGGACAGCGGCTACAAAGATAGTTTCATCTCATTTCACTAGAGGCGTTGCTTCCTCATGGGCATTCAAGAGTGAAGCCTCTCTGAAACAGATTTGCAAGGCTACAACTTGGTCCTCTCTTCACACTTTTTCAAAGTTCTATAAATTTGACACTTTCGGCTGAGGCCTCTTTTGGGAGAGAAAGTTCTTCAAGCAGTAGGTGCCTTCCATTTAGGTGCCCCTGTCTTGTCCCTCCTCCGTATCATCTGTGTACTCTAGCTTTGGGTATTGAATCCCATTAGTAATTAAGATGATCCGTGGACTCATCGTGAATTAAAAAGAAAAAGAAATGTATGCTATACCTGATAAATATATTTATTTTTTTGACACGATGAGTCCACGGCCCGCCCTGTTTCTTTAGACCGGTGGTGCGTTATTATAAACTCTCAGACAACCTCTGCACCTTGGCTTTTCCTTTCTCTTCTTAACTTAGGTCGAATGACTGGAGTGGGAGGGAGGGGAGGAGAATTTAACAGCTCTGCTGTGGTGCTCTTTGCCTCCCTCTGCTGACTAGAAGGGGAATATCCCATTAGTAATTAAGATGATCCGTATATTCATGTGTGAAAAAAGAATAAATTTATCAGGTAAGCATAAATTTTCTTTTTTACAATATTTTTTTATTCTATTGTTTGTTAAATCACCATTTTCATTTTGGTGTGAACTGGTAACAAGATGGTGACTATTAGGTTCTATGCAAAGGATTATATATTCTTTTACTGGATTGTAAATTATGACCACACTGCCTTGCTACATTGTCTCTGTCTAGGAGACCCCTCAAATGAGATTGTGACTCCATGCACGCAAGTCCAAATTGTTCACAAGAGTTGCGTTTCTTAGTGCCTGCACATACATTATTGAACTCGGGTCATGAATGCTTGTTCCATTTTACAAATTCAATAATGTAAGCACTGGCACTTTGAAACACACTCTCATGAACAAGTTGGGGGACTCAGTGTGCATAGAGGCCCTTTTAAGGCAATTCCATTTGAGATTGTGATCACAAACCAAATTCAGCTAATCGGAAAGATTGTGATCAACTCCTATGTTTGACATGTATTAGAAGTTACAGCTTTGCAAATCCAGAACAACCTAAACCCCTTGTAAAGTCTCTCTTGCCTGTGGCCAGTCAGATACCAGATGTAGATGAGGTTGCACACTTCTTTTAACCAATCACTGTTTAGCTTGTAGCAGTGTCAGACAAAATTATAGTATGGCGTATGGAGTGTTGTTCTGAGGACCGATCTCAAAAGAAGACATTGCAGAGGTCGAAAAACATTCAGAGAAGGGTCCACAAAGCTAATAAGGGGAGTGGAGACCTTAAGCTGGGTCCGTTTTCTCTTGAAAGGTGATATTATTATGTGACTTTATATCATTTATATTCAAGGTCCATATACAGAGTTGGCGGAAACTCTTTTTATTCCAAAGAAATTGTTTGTGACGCGGTCACATTTTAAAGCTGGACGAAAGGGAATATGAAACCCAAAAAAAAATATTTTTTTATTAAAACAGAGCATACACTTTAAAAAAATAAAATAAACTCTGAATTACTCCTATTATGAAATTTGCTTCATTCCCATGGTATTCTGTGTTGAAGAGATACCTAAGTAGAATCAGGAGCCCTACATGACAGGAAAATTAGTGCTGCCCTCTAGTGCTCTTGCAAATGGATAACATTCTTGCAAAACTGCTGCCTCATAGTGCTCCTGAATGGGCCAGCTCCTAAGCATACATCCCTACTTTTCAACAAGACACCAAAGAGAACAACGAAACCATTGATAATAGAAGTAAATTAGAAAGTTGTTTTAAAATTGCTGCTCTATTTGAATCATGAAATAAAAAAATTGGGTTTCATAGCACTTTAATCTCCATCAACGTAAACTTGTTTTCACTGTCAAGAGCAATCAAATTGTGAAATTTATTGCCTAAGGAGGTAGTGAATGCCAACACCGTAGATACACTTAAAAATGGCTTAGATTTCTGGCTAGAAACAGAATTCAGGGATATGATTTTCTTTTGTTAAATGTGTCAGCTTTTTAATAGGATTAAGTTAAGGCTCCATTGCAGCCTTTTATTGTAAATCAGGTCAGATCTGTATAGGTTGAACTTTGAAGGACTTCTGTCTTCTTTCAACCTCATCTACTATGTTACTATGTAACAGCAAAATCACAATATGTTAAGATTAATGTCAGGAAAAGAATGCAACTAATGTATACTACACAATTTTGTTTATTTTATGTGAGCTTCATTTTCAGTTGTCGGTTACCTTACATGCATAGTTGTGTACTATATCCTCTTTAATGTGAACCTATCAGAAGCCGGGTGGCATTAGGAAGTAGCCCGTAGGTGGCATTAGGATGTAGCGGGTGGAGGCAGTGTATATATTTTCTAATAGAATATCATTTTCTGCTCATCTAAAGCACAAATTAATTGCATAATGTAACAAATGTATTTTACAACAATTTGTGCAATGCGTATAAAATATTTGTAACCATTTGCTAATTTTAGCTGCATATTGGCTAAAATTTTAGCCGGGTGGTCAGTAAAATCAACCGTGTGGTGCACCTGCTAAACAGGTCCTGGGGAGAACACTGCATTTGTTTTAGTCTAAAAAAGTAATTATTTGAGACGGCCACCATGTGCATTAACCAGTTTAGTTACTACTGATTTGAATATTTGCTAATTTGTCCCTTAAGGGGGAGTCAAAATCTAAACCTCTCATAATTCAGACAGGGCATGCAAATTTAAAACAACTTTCCCAATTTACTTTTATTATATGATAATTTCTAAGCCCTTGAAGGCCACCTCTTATCTCAGTTTATTTTGACAGTTTTTCACAGCTAGATGTGTACTTAATATGTAACATATCGATAACACTGTGTTACACTCTCATGCAGTTATTTATGAATCAGCACTGATTGGCTAAAATAAGTCTGTCAAAAGAACTGAAGATAGCGGGGCAGTCTGCAGAGGCTTAGATACAAGGTAATCACAGAGGTTAAAAAGTGTATTAATATAACGGTGTTCATTATAAAAAAACTGGGGGAATAGGTTAATAAAGGGATTATCTATCTTTTTGCAATAAACATTTTCAATTAGACTGTCACTTTAATGACTGCTCTTCTTACTTTCCAGATTACAGAGGAAAAACTTGGGCAAGCAGAAAAGACTGAACTGGATGCTCATTTTGAGAACCCTGTTGTCCAGAGCAGATTCCACAAAAAAATTGGGACAGAGAAGATTCTGCGACAATCTGAGGTTCTCCTGCAGCCCCAAACCCTAGTAAGTAATGACTGGTGGAATATGAAGTGGGGCAGGTGAGACAATGACTGAGGTTCTCCTGCAGCTCAACCCTAGTAAAGTAATGACTGGTGGATATGAAGTGGAGCAGGTGAGACAGTGACTGAGGTTCTCCTGCAGCCCAACCCCTAGTAAGTAATGACTGGGGGAATATGAAGTGGGGCAAGGTGAGACACTGACTGAGGTTCTCCTGCAAGCTCAACCCTAGTAAGTAATGACTGGTGGAATATGAAGCAGAGGGGGTGTGAGACAGTGAATGAGGTTCTCCTGCAGCCCAACCTAGTAAGTAATGACTGGTGGAATATGAAGTGGGGCAGGTGAAACCCATGACTGAGCTTCTCCTGCAGCTCAATCCTAGTAAGTAATGACTGGTAGTACATGAAGTGGGGCAGGTGAAACAATGACTGAGGTTCTCCTGCAGCTCAACCCTACTAAGTAATGACTGGTTGGACATGAAGCAGAGGGGATGAGACAGTGACTGAGCCTCTTCTGCAGCCCTTCCTAGTAAGTAATGGACTGGTAGTACATGAAGTGGGGCAGGTGAGACAGTGACTGAGGTTCTCCTGCAGCCCAACCCTAGTAAGTAATCACTGATAGGAATATGAAGTTGGGCAGGTGAAACAATGACTGAGCTTCTTCTGCAGCTCAACCCTACTAAGTAATGACTGGTTGTACATGAAGCAGAGGGGGTGAGACAGTGACTGATGTTATCCTGCAGCCCAATACTACATGAAGTGGGGCAGGTGAGACAGTGAATGAGGTACTCCTGTAGCCCACCCTAGTAACTAATGACTGATGGTACATGAAGTGGAGCAGATGAGACAGTGTCAGGTTCTCCTGCAGCCCAACCCTAGTAAGTAATGACTGGTAGTACAGGAAGTGGGACAGATGAGACATTGGTTGAGATTCTCCTGCAGCCCAACCCTAGTAAGTAATGACTGGTAGTACATGAAGTGGGGCAGATGAGACATTGACTGAGATTCTCCTGCAGCCCAGCCCTAGTAAGTAATGACTGGTAGTACATGAAGTGGGGCAGATGTGACATTGACTGAGATTCTCCTGCAGCCCAGCCCTAGTAAGTAATGACTGGTAGTACATGAAGTGGGGCAGATGAGACATTAACTGAGATTCTCCCTGCAGCCCAGCCCTAGTAAGTAATGACCTGGTGGAACATGAAGCAGAGGGGGTGAGACAATGACTGAGGTGATCCTGCAGCCCAACCCTAGTAAGTATTGACTAGTGGTACATGAAGCGAAGGGGTGAGTGTGAGACAATGACTGATGTTCTTCCTTCCAGCTCAACCCTAGTTAACTAATGACTGGTGGGACATGAAGCGGAGGAGGTGAAACGATGACTGAGGTTCTCATGCTGCCCAACCCTAGTAAGTACGACTGGTGGGACCATGAAACAGAGGAGGTGAGACAGTGACCCTGAGGCCTCCTATCTGTTAGTGAAAATATTTAAATCAGTAACTGACAGATTACAATGACCATATTGCTTAAACATTTAAACTGTGCCTTTATAAACTAATGTGTACAATATACTGCTGGGATATAGCTGACTTTTTTTTTTTTTTTTAAAGGGACAGTAAAGTAAAAATAAACTTAAAATGGATTTGGATAGAGCATTCAATTTTAAGCAACTTTCCAATCTACTTCTGTTATTAATGTTACTTAGTTGCCTTGGTACCCTTTGTTAAACCTAGGTGACCTCAGAAGCTTGCAAATGTCCTTAGCCATCTGGCAGCAGTGTTTTATGCAACAATGTTTCTAACAAGATCAGTTCAATTCCCAAAATACCAGACAATCCCTTTCAATAAACATGGCAACCCTAGACAATTGTATTTCAGGGCTGGACTGACCTTACTGGGCGGAAGACTAATTTACTTACAGAAAGGGCTCGCCTCCACTGTGAAAAGCACAATTTAAAGAGGCTGCTCCTAGGTCGTAACTAGCCATAGAACATGCTACTGAGCTGTTGTTCGTTCCTGGTAGAGCTCTTCTCTTTTTTGTATGTATTTGCAATAAGACCCTGGGGAAGTCTCCCTAAGGGTGATGGGTAACCAGATGTAAACTCCTTGCCCAATGTGTTTTGAGGACTATGGCTGCACCTCACTTACCATGCCCAGAGAAGGCTTAATCTATTTTCTGGGGTTGCCTTGTTCAGAGTAGGAGGATTGCCTGGTATTTCGGGGGCTGGACTAACCTTTTATTAGGTGAAATCAGACTGATATACTTCAGGAAAGTTCTTATCTGTGAAAAGCATAATTGGTATTAAATAGGCCTTCCTGTTAGGTGGTAACTCGCCATAGAACAAGCTACTGAGGCTGTTGTTCATTCCTGGTAGAGCACTTCTCTTTCTGTATGTAATCACCTAGGATTACTGGTTTAACAAAATAATGTGGTAGGTGGTGCCAAAGCGCCTAGTAAAAGGCAGAGGTCATGAATAAATCCAGAAAATCGCCCTAATCCAAAGTGACTATCTATGACGATAGAAATGGTTGGGCAGGGGAGATGAATTTTATTTAAATGCACAATGACGCCAATAAAGGTATAATAGTTGTGAGGTTAAAAACAGTACTGTTGAGATCGATAGGTATAATTGAGATCGATGGGTATAAAATTACAGTTGATAAAATGCATTGAATTAAAATACAGTTGGATAAAATTGCGATATGAGGTAACAATCGAGTACTTTAAAATATGTTAGGAAAATCAGGATCCATGATGGGAAAAAAATAACTTATACTGTGACGTGCTCAGTGAGGAGTACTAGAGCAAATCGTCAGTGTAGAGAATGTGGAAAGATCACGGTTGAATTGTTATTTACATATCATGTGCTGCTTATGGCCACAAATAAAATGTGGTCTTCTACAATAAGGTGTGATCTTCATTGTTTTTATTTGTTTTTTCACAGCTGTTTTTTCACAGTGGTACCACATGCAAGCGGTTTTACTATTTTTTGTTATTTGATGTTTATTTGATTGCACCACCCCATTTATTATGACACGTCACCATCCTTTGAGCTCACATATCAGTCCTATTTCAAGGTCCCCCCTATGGTCGTTCTCCTAGACCACATTAGAAGATCACACCTTATTGTAGAAGATCACATTATATTCGCGGCCATAAGCAGCACATGATATGTAAATAACAATTCAACTGTGATCTTTTCACATTCTCTACACTGATCGATTTGCTCTAGTACTCTCACTGAGGCCACGTCACCAGTATAAGTTATTTTTTCCATCATGGATCCATGATTTCCCTAACATTTTAAAGTACACCGATTGTTACTCCATATCGCAATTTTATTCAACTGTATTTTATTCAATTGCAATTTATCAAACTGTAATTTTATACCTATCGATCTCAACAGTACTGTTTTTAAACCCTTACTACTTTTATACCTTTTTATTGTGTATTTAAATAAATTCATCTCCCCTGCCCAACCATTTCTATCGTACCTAGGTAGTCACCTTTGGGATTAGGGCGTTTTTCTGGATTTATTCATGACCCTCAGCCTTTTACTAGGCGCTTTTGCACACCGCCTACCACATTGTTTTATTTTTTTGGCCAGCTAGGAGGCCTATAGCTAGAGGTTCCAGACCTGGTGCCTTAGTATTATCCTCATTGTTTAACAAATCATACCAAAAGAAACTAAATTAATGATAGAGGTACATTGGAAAATGTGGAAAGGTATTTAAAATTGTATGTTCTATCCAATCATTTTAAGTTTAATTTTGTCTTCACTGTCCCTTTAATTTAGCAGCTGCAAAAGTTTGGATAAATAACAAACATTGCAGAGCAAACATGCACTGCTTGTTTATTTTAATTTGTCTACTTTCATGTTAGTAATTTGATTTCATTTTTTCTTCCGGTAATAATTTTAAAGATGACACCACAACTCCTATCTATTTCCATTTATATTTATTTAAAAATAAAAGCAACCATATATATCTTGATTTTATGTCATTTAGGATTATTTGGGCCAGGCCATAAAGGTTTTACAATACATGTTATGTTTTGAACAGTGCCTTTGTTGTGTCTAGTAACATCATTATGACCTTGAATTGACTAATCTTCTTTGGTTTGTGTCCATTTTGTTTTGTCTAGGTGCCCGGGTAGAAGAGTTCTTGTATGAGAAACTAGACAGGAAGGTCCCTTCTCGAGTTACCAATGCAGAGCTCTGTGGGCCAGTATATGGTAGAGGCAGCAAATGATTTTGGTCCGGGTTCACCCTACGGTGAGTGATATGAGCGGTCTACCTACCTTTCAGAGCAAAATTCACATAAATGCTTTATATAAAATAGTCTGCAGCAAATGTAGAAGCATTTCAGCTCTTCCATTGTAATCTATGGTTCATAGCAAATGAAAGGTCCATAATTATGTTATTTTACATATTTAATATTTTTAGTTGTGTTAATCACATTTACAGTGTGTTTGTTTTTTTGTTTTTTTAAACTATTATTTTTTATATTAAAAATCATACTCTAAAGTAGGAATAATAGTCTCTCAATGAGCTGTTCCAAAACGCCCCAGAAATGGGCGTTTTTTTCTTTTTCTTCTCCTTTCCCCCTTGTCTAATCGGCATTGGCTTGTTGATCAGACATGGGAGCGTGCACAGGAGCACGCTGAAAGTGGAAGTCAACAAACGTCAGCTGACATGCTAGCAGATGAGATGGATACCCTAAGAGCAACGTTTACACGATCTCTGCCATCATTCACGATGCTTCAAAGGATGCCATAGCAACCATTGCCGATTGGCTCTCTCGTGAACGCGTGCAGGGGGGCCGGTGTTCTTTCGAGAACTCCAATTCTTTTAAACTCCAATCTGACATCACTTCCGGTGATTCTTCTATTTTCACTATCTGTTTTTGCCTGTCTTGGGGGGCACACCTCCGATCCTCTGGCATACACCCAAGTAAACCTTGGGCAATGAGGTTTACAAGGGGGCTTTGCCCCCCTTGAACCCCTCAGGCAGAGGCAAAATAGAAGATAGATAATAGAGGCGGATTGCAGTGCCCATCTGATGTATGGAATCACCGGAAGTGAGGTCAGATTGGAGTTCTCTACAGAACACCGGATCTTTTTTGATTGGTATTTGGCAGTCCGCTCTTCTTTGCATAAGCTGTGAAGAGCTAAGGAAATGCTGGATTGAGCAGGCTCCAACTTACATGTCGGTCAGCGACTCACAGGTTAATTGGAAGCTAAATCACCACTTTCATTGGCAGTGGAAGCAATATAAATTTGTAAGAAGTAAAAAACAATAGATTGCATTTAATAGATAAATATCGGTAAAATGTTAACTATTTTTATCAAATGTTTGTTAAGCCTTTGATAAAAAAAATATGACTATAATGGCCCTTGAAGGACTGCTGAAGTAATTTTACATTATTATGCTACATACAGAGGTTGGACACAATAATGTGAACACCTGAGAAAAAGGTGATATTTCTTGATTAATAAGGTGGTTTGCCTTTAATACAACTTCCAACTTTCTTTAAATAGATTCATAAAACTGAATGGTCCTCTAGTAGAATGTTGTACAATTTGTCTATCAGACATCTGTCAATTGCTTCAGAGATGTTGGCGAATGGAATCTGTTCCTAACTCTGCTCTCCAATACTGCTTACTGTGGTTCGATGCTATTCAAGTCAGGTGATTGAGCTGGCCAGGAAAGATGTTGAAGTTCATGTTGGTGCTCCTCATACCAAGGACTGAACTGTTCTGGCTCTTAGGTGGAGAATTTAAATCTCTGCAGTTCTTCAGTTTTTTGTTTATTTCCAAAATTGGAAGAGACACAAAGGTCAATCTCAGGTGGTCCCGAGAATCAAATCTTTCCCAAGGATTTCAAGTTCAAGGAACTATTTGTCAGGAACAGTTTGCTCAAGGACACTGGATCAGGAAAGTCACAAGTTACCTCTTTTTAATTATTCTGGAAATAAGAGCTATCAGCCAAACTGTTCTTTATTTTTTAGCAGTTTCTTCAAGGGAGATCAGTGAGAAGAATCCAGACAGGGGGGGCCACAAGAAGTTGTTAAGCCTCAAAAGAGAGGCTTCAGAAATGTTTCTGTGGGTACAAGAGCATATTCATCTTCTTTTAGCAGTACATCTACCAGGAGTACAGAACATGACAGCAGATTATCTCAGTTGTGTACCAATTTATCCAGTAGAATGGAAACTGAATCCCAGGCTTTTCCGAGACATAGTAAACAGATAGCATTTTCCAAATATAGACCTAACGAAACCAGTTAAACTCATTAGGTTCCTCTGTTTTACAGCCGATATCCCTCACCCCAGGCTCTGGGCGTTGATGCTCTCTTTCAGCCACTGATATTCCTCCTGTTGTACGTGTTCCTCTAATTCCTTTGATCCCACGTCTATTGAAGAGAATACATCAAGAGGCTTGTGACTGTGATTTCTATATACTCCAATGTCCTCAATGGTCTTAGTTTCTACTTTAACTGACAATTCTTCCTCCATGGAATCTGCTTGTGTCCTCAGAAATGCTGGTTCAGGGGTCCTGTTCACCAAATGTTTGGTTGGCATCTTCTCTACTGAAATTATGCAGATGTTGAGTGTAATTCCTGTAAAATCATGTCCATGAAGTTCTTAGATTTTTATTAAATTTTTTTTTATATACAAGACTTTTCTCAGTTGGGGAATCAGCGCAAAAAATAGGTCTGAGAAATTGCCGATGATACCTGAAGGGAAGTATATGATGAGGATAGAATGCACATAGGATTTTGGTTTTTTTTTGGGACCCCATTTCATGCCTCTTCTGTTTGTACTAAATTACTATATGATGGTAATACTCTGTATACCACTGTGCAGTGTTGCACAGGCTTTGAAGTAAGTATTTCAGAATCCTTTATTGAGCAGAGTATAATCTAAAGCCTTTTCTCCAACATAGGTGTGTCCGGTCCACGGCGTCATCCTTACTTGTGGGATATTCTCTTCCCCAACAGGAAATGGCAAAAGAGCCCAGCCAAAGCTGGTCACATGATCCCTCCTAGGCTCCGCCTACCCCAGTCATTCTCTTTTGCCGTTGTACAGGCAACATCTCCACGGAGATGGCTTAGAGTTTTTTAGTGTTTAACTGTAGTTTTTATTATTCAATCAAGAGTTTGTTATTTTAAATAGTGCTGGTATGTACTATTTACTCAGAAACAGAAAAGAGATGAAGATTTCTGTTTGTATGAGGAAAATGATTTTAGCAACCGTCACTAAAATCCATGGCTGTATCCACACCCAGGACTGTTGAGAGCAATTAACTTCAGTTGGGGAAACGGCGGGTGAACCAGTGAGCAGTCTCTTGCTGCTTGAGGTATGACACATTCTAACAAGACGATGTATGCTGGAAGCTGTCATTTTCCCTATGGGATCCGGTAAGCCATGTTTATTAAGATCGTAAATACGGGCTTCACAAGGGCTTATTAAGACTGTAGACTTTTTCTGGGCTAAATCGATTCATTATTAACACATATTTAGCCTTGAGGAATCATTTATTCTGGGTATTTTGATTCTAATAATATCGGCAGGCACTGTTTTAGACACCTTATTCTTTAGGGGCTTTCCCAAATCATAGGCAGAGCTCATTTTCGCGCCGGTGTTGCGCACTTGTTTTTGAGAGGCATGACATGCAGTCGCATGTGAGAGGAGCCTCTGATACTTAGAAAAGACTTTCTGAAGGCGTCATTGGTACCGTATTCCCCTTTGGGCTTGGTTGGGTCTCAGCAAAGCAGATACCAGGGACTGTAAAGGGGTTAAAGTTAAAAACGGCTCCGGTTCCGTTATTTTAAGGGTTTAAAGCTTCCAAATTTGGTGTGCAATACTTTTAAGGCTTTAAGACACTGTGGTGAAAATTTGGTGAATTTGAACAATTCCTTCATGTTTTTTCGCAATTGCAGTAATAAAGTGTGTTCAGTTTAAAATTTAAAGTGACAGTAACGGTTTTATTTTAAAACGTTTTTTGTACTTTGTTATCAAGGTTTATGCCTGTTTAACATGTCTGAACTACAGATAGACTGTGTTCTGAATGTGGGGAAGCCAGAATTCCCATTCATTTAAATAAATGTGATTTATGTGACAATGACAATGATGCCCAAGATGATTCCTCAAGTGAGGGGAGTAAGCATGGTACTGCATCATTCCCTCCTTCGTCTACACGAGTCTTGCCCACTCAGGAGGCCCCTAGTACATCTAGCGCGCAATACTCCTTACTATGCAACAATTAACGGCTGTAATGGATAATTCTGTCAAAAACATTTTAGCCAAAATTAACACTTATCAGCGTAAGGCATGCGACTGCTCTGTTTTAGATACTGGAAGAGCATGACGACGCTGATAATATGGTCAGGGCCCCTAACCCAGTCTGATGGGCCAGGGAGGTTTTGTCTGAGGGAGACATTACTGATTCAGGGAACTTTTCTCAACAAGCCTGAACCTGATGTGATTACGTTTAAATTTAAGTTGGAACATCTCCGCATTCTGCTTAAGGAGGTATTATCACTCTGGATGATTGTGACAAGTTGGTCATCCCAGAGAAACTATGTAAAATGGACAAGTTCCTAGAGGTCCCGGGGCTCCCAGAAGCTTTTCCTATACCCAAGCGGGTGGCGGACATTGTTAATAAAGAATGGGAAAGGCCCGGTATTCCTTTCGTCCCTCCCCCCCCTATTTAAAAATTGTTTCCTATGGTCGACCCCAGAAAGGACTTATGGCAGGACAGTCCCCAAGGTCGAGGGAGCGGTTTCCACTTTAAACAAACGCACCACTATAACCCATAGAGGATAGTTGTGCTTTCAAAGATCCTATGGATAAAAAATTAGAAGGTTTACTTAAAAAGATGTTTGTTCAGCAGGGTTACCTTCTACAACCAATTTCATGCATTGTCCCTGTAGCTACAGCCGCATGTTTCTGGTTCGATGAGCTGATAAAGGCGGTCGATAGTGATTCTCCTCCTTTGAGGAGATTATGGACAGAATCAATGCTCTCAAATTGGCTAATTCTTACACCCTAGACGCCACTTTGCAATTGGCTAGGTTAGCGGCTAAGAATTCTGGGTTTGCTATTGTGGCGCGCAGAGCGCTTTGGTTGAAATCTTGGTCGGCTGATGCGTCTTCCAAGAACAAGCTACTTACATTCCTTTCAAGGGAAAACGCTGTTTGCCCTGACTTGAAAGAGATTATCTCTGATATCACTGGGGGTAAGGGCCACGCCCTTCCATCAAGGATCGGCCTTTCAAGGCAAAAAATAAACCTAATTTTCGTCCCTTTCGTAGAAATGGACCAGCCCAAAGTGCTACGTCCTCTAAGCAAGAGGGTAATACTTCTCAAGCCAAGCCTGCTTGGAGACCAATGCAAGGCTGGAACAAGGAAAGCAGGCCAAGAAACCTGCCACGTGCTACCAAGACAGCATGAAATGTTGGCCCCCGATCCGGGACCGGATCTGGTGGGGGGCAGACTCTCTCTCTTCGCTCAGGCTTGGGCAAGAGATGTTCTGGATCTTGGGCGCTAGAAATAGTCTCCCAAGGTTATCTTCTGGAATTCAAGGGGCTTCCCCCAAGGGGGGAGGTTACCACAGGTCTCAGTTGTCTTCAGACCACATAAAAGACAGGCATTCTTACATTGTGTAGAAGACCTGTTAAAAATGGGAGTGATTCATCCTGTTCCATTAAGAGAACAAGGGATGGGGTTTCTACTCCAATCTGTTCATAGTTCCCAAAAAAGAGGGAACGTTCAGACCAATCTTAGATCTCAAGATCTTAAACAAGTTTCTCAAGGTTCCATCGTTCAAGATGGAAACCATTCGACTATTCTTCCTTCCATCCAGGAAGGTCAATTCATGACCACAGTGGATTTAAAGCGATGCGTATCTACATATTCCTATCCAAAGGAACATCATCGGTTCCTAAGGTTCGCATTCCTGGACAAGCATTACCAGTTTGCGTGGCGCTTCCTTTCGGATTAAGCCACTGCTCCAAGGATTTTCAACAAAGGTACTAGGGTTCCCTTCTAGCTGTGCTAAGACCAAGGGGCAATTGCTGTAGTACCTTACTTGGACGACATTCTGATTCAAAGCGTCGTCCCTTCCTCCTCAAGCAAAGGCTCACACGGACATTGTCACTGGCCTTTCTCAGATCTCACGGATGAAAGTGGAACGTGGGAAAAGAGTTCTCTATCTCCGTCAACAAGGGTTCCCTTCTTGGGAACAATAATAGACTCCTTAGAAATGAGGATTTTTCTGACAGAGGCCAGAAAAACAAAACTTCTAGACTCTTGTCGGATACTTCATTCCGTTCCTCTTCCTTCCATAGCGCAGTGCATGGAAGTGATCGGTTTGATGGTAGCGGCAATGGACATAGTTCCTTTTGCGCGCATTCATCTAAGACCATTACAACTGTGCATGCTCAGTCAGTGGAATGGGGACTATACAGACTTGTCTCCGAAGATACAAGTAAATCAGAGGACCAGAGACTCACTCCGTTGGTGGCTGTCCCTGGACAACCTGTCACAAGGGATGACATTCCGCAGACCGGAGTGGGTCATCGTCACGACCGACGCCAGTCTGATGGGCTGGGGCGCGGTCTGGGGATCCCTGAAAGCTCAGGGTTTTTGGTCTCGGGAAGAATCTCTTCTACCGATAAATATTCTGGAACTGAGAGCGATATTCAATGCTCTCAAGGCTTGGCCTCAGCTAGCGAGGGCCAAGTTCATACGGTTTCAATCAGACACATGACAACTGTTGCGTACATCAAACCAGCAGGGGTGGGAACAAGGAGTTCCCTAGCGATGGAAGAAGTGACCAAAATCATTCTATGGGCGGAGTCTCACTCCTGCCCACCTGTCTGCTATCCCACATCCCCAGGAGTGGAAAATTGGGAAGCGGATTTTCTGAGTCGTCAGACATTGCATCCGGGGGAGTGGGGGAACTCCATCCGGAAATCTTTGCCCAAGTCACTCAGCTGTGGGGCATTCCAGACATGGATCTTGATGCCTCTCGTCAGAACTTCAAAGTTCCTTGCTACGGGTCCAGATCCAGGGATCCCAAGGCGGCTCTAGTGGATGCACTAGTAGCACCTTGGACCTTCAAACTAGCTTATGTGTTCCCCGCCGTTTCCTCTCATCCCCAGGGCTGGTAGCCAGGATCAATCAGGAGAGGGCGGTCGGTGACTTGATAGCTCCTGCGTGGCCACGCAGGACTGGTATGCAGATCTGGTGATATGTCATCGGCTCCACATTGGAAGCTACCTTTGAGACGAGACCTTCTTGTTCAGGGTCCGTTCGAACATCCCGAATCTGGTTTCACTCCAGCTGACTGCTTGGAGATTGAACGCTTGATCTTATCGAAGCGAGGGTTCTCAGATTCAGTTATCGATTACTCTTGTTCAGGCCAGAAAGCCTGTAACTAGAAGATTTACCACAAAATTTGGATAAAAATATATCTGTTGGGTGTGAATCTAAAGGATTCCTTGGGACAAGGTTAAGATTCACTAAGATTCTATCCTTCCGTCAAGAAGGATTGGAAAAAGGATTATCTGCTAGTTCCCTGAAGGGACAGATTTCTGCCTTGTCTGTGTTACTTCACAAAAAGCTGGCAGCTGTGCCAGATGTTCAAGCCTTTGTTCAGGCTCTGGATAGAAATTAAGCCTGGTTTACAAACCTTTGACCTCCTACCTTGGAGTCTCAACTTAGTTCTTTCAGTTCTTCAGGGGGTTCCGTTTGAACCCTTACATTCCGTTGATATTAAGTTATTATCTTGGAAAGTTTTGTTTTTGGTTGCAATTTCTTCTGCTAGATGAGTTTCAGAATTATCTGCTCTGCAGTGTTCTCCACCTTATCTGGTTGTTCCATGCAGATAAGGTGGTTTTACGTACTAAACCTGGTTTTTCTTCCAAAAGTTGTTTCTAACAAAACCATTAACCAGGAGATTATCGTACCTTCTCTGTGTCCGAAAACAGTTTCAAAGAAGGAACGTTTTGTTGCACAATTTGGATGTTGTTCGCGCTCTAAAATTCTATTTAGATGCTACAAAGGATTTTAGACAAAACATCTTCCTTGTTTGTTGTTTATTCCGGTAAAGAGGAGAGGTCAAAAAGCAACTTCTACCTCTCTCTCTTTTTGGATTAAAAGCATCATCAGATTGGCTTACGAGACTGCCGGACGGCAGCCTCCCGAAAGAATCACAGCTCATTCCACTAGGGCTGTGGCTTCCACATGGGCCTTCAAGAACGAGGCTTCTGTTGATCAGATATGTAGGGCAGCGACTTGGTCTTCACTGCACACTTTTACCAAATTTTACAAGTTTGATACTTTTGCTTTCTGAGGCTATTTTTGGGAGAAAGGTTTTGCAAGCCGTGGTGCCTTCCATTTAGGTGACCTGATTTGCTCCCTCCCTTCATCCGTGTCCTAAAGCTTTGGTATTGGTTCCCACAAGTAAGGATGACGCCGTGGACCGATACACCTATGTTGAGAAAACAGAATTTATGTTTACCTGATAAATTACTTTCTCAACGGTGTGTCCGGTCCACGGCCCGCCCTGGTTTTTTTAATCAGGTCTGATATTTTATTTTATTTAAATAAAGTCACCACGGTACCATATGGTTTATCCTATGCAAATATTCCTCCTTAACGTCGGTCGAATGACTGGGTAGGCGGAGCCTAGGAGGATCATGTGACCAGCTTTGCTGGGCTCTTTGCCATTTCCTGTTGGGGAAGAGAATATCCACAAGTAAGGACGCTGGACGGACACACGTTGGAGAAAGTATTTATCAGGTAAACATAAATTCTGTTTTTCCTTCAAATGTACAGATTCTGCAAACGGATATCGTCTATCACAGACTATGTTAAGAACTGGTAATGAACTCTCATTTTGTTTTTTCTCAGCAAACTATTAAAGTCGTTAGAGGAACATTATGTCTCTCTCAGTAATGTGTTAGACCACTGATCTGCTACTAGGTTTAGTCATGCTATGGTACATGACAATAGTAGATAACCTGTTTTAAAGGTAATACGTTTTCATATTTACACACTTTTGAAGATCTATTCTAACCTGCTGTTTTCTAGCTTGTGGTATTTAGGGATAGTTTAAAGCTTTCTCTTCCCTTTTGGACAAGGGCCCTTGACCCTGCTAATTTATTCTTGTAGTTCAGCTTTTGACACCAACCCAGTAGCATGGGGATATTAGATGTACAAACTTCTATATTACCATTAATGTCACAGGGGGTATAGTAGTTATATAGAACCAGAGCAAGATAATACAACAAATATACTGCAATAGTTCCAGGAATATCAAAGACATAAAAGCCAGGTTTATAGTAATCTTACCAGACACCGTCAGACAATAGGGAGAGTGAAAATAAAGGAACAGGGAAAAGTGAGAGAGGAAGGTGTAAGGGGGGATAGGGGCTTGGTGGTATAAAGTTATAGATGATTAGTGAGGGGAAGACGTTGAGGCCATAGAATGGGAAAGTAATTAGGAAATATGTGGACTAGGGGGTGAATTGAAGAAAAAGGCCTGGCAAATATGAGGGGGTAAAGGTGAACGAGACGTGAGGAAAAGAGGAGAGAAATGGAAAATAAGAAAGGAAGAGGAGAGGTAAAACAGGGGAGAAGAAGTCTTGTACAGCCAGGAGATACTATCGTATATCCTCAGGGTTATGATTATCACACTCCATTGGTCTTTGAGCATGGAATCGGAAGGGCAAAAGACTACAATTCCCAGAGTCCTCTGTGAAAACAAAAGAACCCTTTGGTACAGGAGGGGCAGGAGAGTACTCTGGCATCCCATTTGACTAGTTTTATTAAACATATTAGTACAGGTCAGACTGCATGTGCCTTTGTACTGCTGCATATTATTTAAAAGGGTCTAGGATCCAGAAATGCATAGCTGTCATGCCAATGGGTGCCTTGCCTATACCCTAGACCTGTACAGAACGGCATTATTTTAATGAATGCCAGAAAAAAATGTCAAGACATGTTTTGCCCCTGTCTTGTAGTCAGAGTATATGAACCGTAATTAAACTGCTTGAGCTAGTGACCGTAACATAATCATTTTCATGGATCTGCACTCGTGTTATTTATTTATTCACCTTGTTTTTTTATGCAAAACCAGTTTCTAGACAATTCCTTTTATTGTGAATGGACAGAAATGTTCCTTTTTCTTGGATCTAGCAACACTCTTTGCTAAACGTCCTCATCTTGTTTAGTTCTAGTCGGCTAAAAAACATTATATTTGTCCTGTGTAAAATGTTGTCATTGTTGATCTGATACTGTGATAAACAGACATGATATATTTATAGAGGGAAAAATCTACTACCCTGTGACTCTCTCTATAAAGATGGCTTATTTCCCAGATGTCCTCCGTACATGCACGGTTCTACATGATGCCAGTTTCTGGTTATTGCAGTGTAAAAGCTGATAAGAATTGTGTGTCTGTAATTGCAGCCTGTGGACAAATAATGTATTTGGCTTTAATTTCATTGTGATCCGTCTGTTCGCTCTGTTGGGTTTAATCTGATTCCAGCTCTGTCCCAGCATCACGATTCCACCCCACTCTCCTTTGTACAACGATTATGTTTATTTCTAGACTCCTATTTCTGTTCTAGGACAAACACTCATCAAGGTTGGAGATGCACAGAAACATTTGGGTGTTGCAGAACGTGATTCATGCACTCATCTTCTATCAATTTTCTTACACCTGTTGGCGCAATTTCCTGGAAGGCATTGGGAGAACCATTTCTGTAAGTAGTTGCTGTAGAAAGTTGTAAGTGTTAATAATCTTAAAGGAATATTGGACACTAAATATATGCTACACATAGTTGACAAAATATTATTAATCTACTGTAAAATAATGCAATTTTATTCAATACATATACACTTTTTAAAAATTTTTTTTTTTTATTATTTTCATTAAACATTTATTGGGGGCGTTTATTTTGTCATCCTAAAAAATACAGAAAAAATGGTTCAGCTTTGTAGAAGTAATTATATTTTAACTGACCATATGTGAAATAACTACTTTTATGTAAAAATAAATACAATCTTAGCATTAGTTATCACAAAAAGAGAAACAATGGCACTACTCACAGTCAACAGACTTGACTACTGTAACAACTTACTAACTGGCCTCCCTCTCTCCCGCCTCTCCTCCCCTCAATCCATCCTAAATGCATCTGCCAGGCTAATCCACCTCTCTCGACGCTCTGTTTTCTGCTGCACCTCTCTGTGAGTCCCTTCAATGGCTCCCCATTCACAACAGAGTTAAAGTCAAAATTCTCACCCTGACCTACAAAGCCCTCACCAATGCTGCCCCACCCTACCTGTCCTCACTCATCAACAAATATACTCCAGCCCGTCCCCTAAGATCCAACAACGACCTGCTTCTTGCATCCTCTACCATCACCTCCTCTCATGCTAGACTACAGGACTTCTCTTGTGCGGCACCAACCCTCTGGAATGCACTTCCTTGAGCTGTCAGACTTGCCCCTAACCTCTCCTCCTTTAAACGTTCCCTAAAGACCTTTCTCTTCAGGGAAGCTTATCACCCGACTTATTAACAAACTAACTTCACTTAACTAACAGTTGCCCTCTATCTCCTCACTAATATCATTTCACCTCTGCAGTCCCCACCTCCTGTTTTCAATCCTCCTACCCGTCTAGATTGTAAGTTCCCACGGGAATAGGGCCCTCACCTCCCCCTGTATTTGTCTGTAAAATGTTGTGTCTTATCGTATTGTTTCTCCACTGTACTGTTATCCTTGTACCCATGGGCAGCGCTGCGGAATCTGTCGGCGCTTTATAAATAAAGAATAATAATAATAAACGCTCCCCTGTACAAATATTTTTGGTAATAATATATTACGATTGGTGCTGTACTGGTCATAACTTTTACAAAAAAATCAGTAAAGAACTGATGGAAGGGTACAAATATAGCACTCATGAACGTTGAAAGATAATATAGAATAAATGGGAATAAAATATAACTTTTACTAAATAATATTAAAAACTGGGGGTATACACACAATTTAAAAGAATATGTATGTCTACTGAAGAAAAGCCCAAAATATTTGTGGACTTGATTTGACAAAAAAACCTTGTTGGGATATTAAATTTGTCTTGTGAATAGATAACTGACCTTAATATTGACCGCAAATGTGGTATGAAATTTACATATGCGAGAGGTTAATATTTATTGGTTCTCCAATAGTAATCACTGGAAGTATGAATTGCTCAGAATAAACACAGATATGTCTTAGTTAATCATAAGGTAAGATAGATATCTATATCTGTATCTGTTGGTTTACCAAAAAACGATATATACTTGTTATAAGTTTTAAAATAACAGATACCTATACCCAATTGTACCAGGTAAGTATCTAAGTTACCGTTGATAACACATATGCTAGAGATACCAGAACATATATACCTTTTAATTACTGTGATACCACATATGTACCAGTCTGGAAATACCAGTACCAAATACCAGTTAATGAGCTAGGGTGATAGAAATAAATGTGATATATCTGCACCTATACCTGGATTACTGTGTAGGAATGCCGGACATCTGTCCCTGGTTTTACCTGTGCTGAATTTACCGTTAAATACCTAGGTCTGGATACGCCAGACACCTATACCTGGTAGTTACCGTTGATAACAATTATGTTAGGAATCTGGAATTACCCAGAACATGTATAGCTTTGATTACCGTGATACCATATAGTGTCAGTCCTGGAAATACCAGAACCAAATACCTGTTAGTTGACCAGGGTAATGGAAATAAAAGGGATATATCTACACCTATACCTGGGATTACCGTGTAGGGATGCCGGAATCTGTCCCTTGTGATTACCGTTATAGTAACTGGGATCTCAATAGGGGTTACCGGGTGATTGAATAAAGTCCGCATATACCGGACACCTATACCTTGTAATTACCGTTGCTAATCGTGGGGTATAATAAGTAGCGTGTATCGTCACCTATACCTGGGATTACCGTATGAAAAAATCCGGAGATAACGGACACCTATACCTTGTAATTACCGTTGGGGTGACTAGGAGGCTTCTGTTAGGGTTACCTGGTTGTTAAACAGGTCCGGAAATACTGACACCTATACCTTGTAATTACTGTTGCTAGTCATTGGGTATTAATAAGTAGCGTGTATCATCACCTATACCTGGGATTACCGTTGTGAAAAAGTCCGGAGATACCGGACACCTATACCTTGTAATTACCGTTGGGTGGACTAGGAGGCTTCTATTAGGATTACCTGGTTGTTAAGAGGTCCGGAAATACCGGACACCTATACCTTGAGATTACTAGAAAAATCAAAATAGAGGGCGCCACATGGTGCAGATCAGATGGTAAATGATATTACAGGCTGGGAAGGACAAAAGAATCCTACTCACGAGATGGTAAAGCACAGATGTGCAAACCAGCAATCCGAACCACTTGTCGTCCGGTAGACCAAAAGGATATGATCACAGGGGCGAATCCTTGTCTGACCAGGAGAGTCCAGGGGTTGCCTTAGGGCAGGAGTCAGTCAGCAGAAGGATTCCAACAGTAACCAGTCCCACACCTCAAATAACTGGAGAGGAGACTAGACCAGCTCCAAGAAGGTTACCGATTCAGAAGATCAAAAAAGGTAGGCAGCAAGTGAGGAGATGAATAAATCTTTAAAATTATTTAAAATAGTAAAAACATAAGCAACGCGTTTCTCAGTGTCACACACTGTTTCATCAGGCTGTATCATATTAGTTGTCACTAGAGTACTAGTCTGCATATACCTTGAGATTACCGTTACTTGTTATTGGATAAAATATCTGTCAATACTGAGTCTCGCAACACGGGTGCCACTGTCTGGAAAAAACAAACTCCTATACCTTGTAATTACCGTTTATAATGGCTGGTTAAAGTCTGAGCCTATTAATAACCAAACACATATGTACCGGCTGCCCAACGCCTATACCTTTAAATTACCATTGATAGTGGTAAAAATATTGTTATATAGGCCTAGTCTGAATAGGAAACCGTACCTGGGGTAAAATAAACCCACAAAGCGGTCAGTACAAACATAGAATATCTAATAGTTATCATTAATAATATGGTAGACATAACGTTAAAAACATGAAATAACAACAGAAAAGGAGAGGGGGATGCCACTGACGCATTTCGCCAGAGTGGCTGTATCAAAAGGGCCCCATGGTTTTTAACGTTATGTCTACCATATTATTAATGATATATTTGTACCCTTCCATCAGTTTCTTACTGATTTTTTTTTTGTAAAAATCTTAGCATTAGTGCAAAGTGACTTGTGATGTAAAGTAGTTCTATGTAAGTTTACGAAAAAAGAAGAAATGCGGTGAGGGGACGGAGGGGAATGCGGTGAGGGGATGGAGGGGAATGCAGTGAGGGGACACCCATGTGTGATCTTGTGGACTCTCACCATCCTTTGAAGGAAAACAAATTATGCTTACCTGATAAATACATTTCTTTCAGGATAGTGAATGTCCATGAGCCCTTATCTTTGCTTTAATCCAGCTGGTGGCAGGACTTGGTTTTCACTTCTTTGCCCTGCTATGATTTTTTCCTGTATTTTTTCACAATCTCTCTTTACTTTGTCATATGGAGAAACTGAATGTCTATGGTATGAGAGGGGAAAGAGGGATGTTAAAAGCTCTAGAAATGTAGCATAGGTTGCCAGGAAATTAATAGCCTACTTGTGATTAATGCTTTTGAACTCTCACCATCATAAGGGGAAATACATTTTATATGGTAAGCGGGTAATTTTGCATTTTTCCATTTATGCCTGAAAATTTTTTATTGTGTTTTTTCACAGAAAGAAAGGCGAATCCTGCAGAACCGCCGTCTAGATTTGGACGCTGCAAAGCTCGTCTAAAGAAAGCAAAAGCAGCTGAGGCCCAAAGCCGCGGGTAAACACCCTGTTTCCCTTCTAGTGTTATACATGAGAACTGTTTTTCTTGGGGATGAATGCAGGCCTTTCCCTGAGGGTTAGAGGGTAAAAAAAGTCTGCACAACCACTTGTCATTAACATAACATCAGATGTCCCCTCTCATTCTTTTAACATGAACACATTCAGCGGCTGTTTAGAAGGCTTAGTGGTTAGATGTTCAGATGCTGGGTTTGTAGTTCATTCTCCTCAGCTTTGGAATCATCTGTAAACGTCATTTATGAGCAAAGACAGTAATAAAAACAAAGTGCTTATGAGTTACCCTTCCTCATGCGCTACATCCTACCCTTTGTGTTGTGGGGAACCTCTATATTAGACAGTAATGACTTATGTGTTACCCTTCCTCATGCGCTACATCCTACCCTTTGTGCTGTGGGGAACCTCTATATTAGACAGTAATGACTTATGTGTTACCCTTCCTCATGCGCTACATCCTACCCTTTGTGCTGTGGGGAACCTCTATATTAGACAGTAATGACTTATGTGTTACCCCTTCCTCATGCGCTACATCTACCCCTTTGTGTTGTGTGGGAACCTCTATATTAGACAGTAATGACTTATGTGTTACCCTTCCTCATGCGCTACATCCTACCCTTTGTGCTGTGGGGAACCTCTATATTAGACAGTAATGACTTATGTGTTACCCTTCCTCATGCGCTACATCCTACCCTTTGTGCTTGTGGGGAACCTCTATATTAGACAGTAATGACTTATGTGTTACCCTTCCTCATGCGCTACATCCTACCCTTTGTGCTGTGGGGAACCTCTATATTAGACAGTAATGACTTATGTGTTACCCTTCCTCATGCGCTACATCCTACCCTTTGTGCTGTGGGGAACCTCTATATTAGACAGTAATGACTTATGTGTTACCCTTCCTCATGCGCTACATCCTACCCTTTGTGCTGTGGGGAACCTCTATATTAGACAGTAATGACTTATGTGTTACCCTTCCTCATGCGCTACATCCTACCCTTTGTGTTGTGGGGAACCTCTATTTCTCCAACATAGGTGTGTCCGGTCCACGGCGTCATCCTTACTTGTGGGATATTCTCTTCCCCAACAGGAAATGGCAAAGAGCCCAGCAAAGCTGGTCACATGATCCCTCCTAGGCTCCGCCTACCCCAGTCATTCTCTTTGCCGTTGTACAGGCAACATCTCCACGGAGATGGCTTAGAGTTTTTTAGTGTTTAACTGTAGTTTTTATTATTCAATCAAGAGTTTGTTATTTTCAAATAGTGCTGGTATGTACTATTTACTCAGAAACAGAAAAGAGATGAAGAGTTCTGTTTGTATGAGGAAAATGATTTTAGCAACCGTAACTAAAATCCATGGCTGTTCCACACAGGACTGTTGAGAGCAATTAACTTCAGTTGGGGGAACAGTGTGCAGTCTCTTGCTGCTTGAGGTATGACACATTCTAACAAGACGATGTAATGCTGGAAGCTGTCATTTTCCCTATGGGATCCGGTAAGCCATGTTTATTACGATCGTAAATAAGGGCTTCACAAGGGCTTATTTAGACTGTAGACTTTTTTGGGCTAAATCGATTCATTATTAACACATATTTAGCCTTGAGGAATCATTTTATTGGGTATTTTGATATAATAATATCGGCAGGCACTGTTTTAGACACCTTATTCTTTAGGGGCTTTCCCAAAGCATAGGCAGAGCTCATTTTCGCGCCGGTGTTGCGCACTTGTTTTTGAGAGGCATGGCATGCAGTCGCATGTGAGAGGAGCTCTGATACTTAGAAAAGACTTCTGAAGGCGTCATTTGGTATCGTATTCCCCTTTGGGTTTGGTTGGGTCTCAGCAAAGCAGATACCAGGGACTGTAAAGGGGTTAAAGTTAAAACGGCTCCGGTTCCGTTATTTTAAGGGTTAAAGCTTCCAAATTTGGTGTGCAATATTTTAAGGCTTTAAGACACTGTGGTGAAAATTTGGTGAATTTTGAACAATTCCTTCATGTTTTTTCGCAATTGCAGTAATAAAGTGTGTTCAGTTTAAAATTTAAAGTGACAGTAACGGTTTTATTTTAAAACGTTTTTTGTACTTTCTTATCAAGTTTATGCCTGTTTAACATGTCTGAACTACCAGATAGACTGTGTTCTGAATGTGGGGAAGCCAGAATTCCTATTCATTTAAATAAATGTGATTTATGTGATAATGACAATGATGCCCAAGATGATTCCTCAAGTGAGGGGAGTAAGCATGGTACTGCATCATTCCCTCCTTCGTCTACACGAGTCTTGCCCACTCAGGAGGCCCCTAGTACATCTAGCGCGCCAATACTCCTTACTATGCAACAATTAACGGCTGTAATGGATAATTCTGTCAAAAACATTTTAGCCAAAATGAACCCTTGTCAGCGTAAGCGTGGCTGCTCTGTTTTAGTTACTGAAGAGCATGACGACGCTGATATTAATATCTGAAGGGCCCCTAACCCAATCTGAGGGGCCAGGGAGGTTTTGTCTGAGGGAGAAATTACTGATTCAGGGAACATTTCTCAACAGCTGAACTGATGTGATTACATTTAAATTTAAGTTGGAACATCTCCGCATTTGCTTAAGGAGGTATTATCCACTCTGGATGATTGTGAAAATGGGGGGGGGGGGGGGGGGGGGGGGGGGGGGGGGGGGGGGGGGGGGGGGGGGGGGGGGGGGCACCCAGAGAAACTATGTAAAATGGACAAGTTCCTAGAGGTGCCGGGGCTCCCAGAAGCTTTTCCTATACCCAAGCGGGTGGCGGACATTGTTAATAAAGAATGGGAAAGGCCCGGTATTCCTTTCGTCCCTCCCCCCATATTTAAAAAATTGTTTCCTATGGTCGACCCCAGAAAGGACTTATGGCAGTCAGTCCCCAAGGTCGAGGGAGCGGTTTCTACTTTAAACAAACGCACCACTATACCCATAGAGGATAGTTGTGCTTTCAAAGATCCTATGGATAAAAAATTAGAAGGTTTGCTTAAAAAGATGTTTGTTCAGCAGGGTTACCTTCTACAACCATTTCATGCATTGTCCCTGTCACTACAGCCGCATTTCTGGTTTGATGAACTGATAAAGGTGCTCGATAGTGATTCTCCTCCTTATGAGGAGATTATGGACAGAATCAATGCTCTCAAATTGGCTAATTCTTTCACTCTAGACGCCTCTTTGCAATTGGCTAGTTAGCGGCTAAGAATTCTGGGTTTGCTATTGTGGCGCGCAGAGCGCTTTGGTTGAAATCTTGGTCGGCTGATGCGTCTTCCAAGAACAAGCTACTAAACATTCCTTTCAAGGGGAAAACGCTGTTTGGCCCTGACTTGAAAGAGATTATCTCTGATATCACTGGGGGTAAGGGCCACGCCCTTCCTCAGGATCGGCCTTTCAAGGCAAAAAATAGACCTAATTTTCGTCCCTTTCGTAAAAACGGACCAGCCCAAAGTGCTACGTCCTCTAAGCAAGAGGGTAATACTTCTCAAGCCAAGCCAGCTTGGAGACCAATGCAAGGCTGGAACAAGGGAAAGCAGGCCAAGAAACCTGCCACTGCTACCAAGACAGCATGAAATATTGGCCCCCGATCCGGGACCGGATCTGGTGGGGGGCAGACTCTCTCTCTTCGCTCAGGCTTGGGCAAGAGATGTTCTGGATCCTTGGGCGCTAGAAATAGTCTCCCAGGTTATCTTCTGGAATTCAAGGGACTTCCCCCAAGGGGGAGGTTCCACAGGTCTCAGTTGTCTTCAGACCACATAAAAAGACAGGCGTTCTTACATTGTGTAGAAGACCTGTTAAAAATGGGAGTGATTCATCCTGTTCCATTAAGAGAACAAGGGATGGGGTTCTACTCCAATCTGTTCATAGTTCCCAAAAAAGAGGGAACGTTCAGACCAATCTTAGATCTCAAGATCTTAAACAAATTTCTCAAGGTCCCATCGTTCAAGATGGAAACCATTCGAACTATCCTTCCTTCCATCCAGGAAGGTCAATTCATGACCACGGTGGATTTAAAGGATGCGTATCTACATATTCCTATCCACAAGGAACATCATCGGTTCCTAAGGTTTGCATTCCTGGACAAACATTACCAGTTCGTGGCGCTTCCTTTCGGATTAGCCACTGCTCCAAGGATTTTCACAAAGGTACTAGGGTCCCTTCTAGCGGTGCTAAGACCAAGGGGCATTGCAGTAGTACCTTACCTGGACGACATTCTGATTCAAGCGTCGTCCCTTCCTCAAGCAAAGGCTCACACGGACATGTCCTGGCCTTTCTCAGATCTCACGGCTGGAAAGTGAACGTGGAAAAGAGTTCTCTATCCCCGTCAACAAGGGTTCCCTTCTTGGGAACAATTATAGACTCCTTAGAAATGAGGATTTTCTAACAGAGGCCAGAAAAACAAAACTTCTAGACTCTTGTCGGATACTTCATTCCGTTCCTCTTCCTTCCATAGCTCAGTGCATGGAAGTGATCGGGTTGATGGTAGCGGCAATGGACATAGTTCCTTTTGCGCGCATTCATCTAAGACCATTACAACTGTGCATGCTCAGTCAGTGGAATGGGGACTATACAGACTTGTCTCCGAAGATACAAGTAAATCAGAGGACCAGAGACTCACTCCGTTGGTGGCTGTCCCTGGACAACCTGTCACAAGGGATGACATTCCGCAGACCAGAGTGGGTCATTGTCACGACCGACGCCAGTCTGATGGGCTGGGGCGCGGTCTGGGGATCCCTGAAAGCTCAGGGTCTTTGGTCTCGGGAAGAATCTCTTCTACCGATAAATATTCTGGAACTGAGAGCGATATTCAATGCTCTCAAGGCTTGGCCTCAGCTAGCGAGGACCAAGTTCATACGGTTTCAATCAGACAACATGACGACTGTTGCGTACATCAACCATCAGGGGGGAACAAGGAGTTCCCTAGCGATGGAAGAAGTGACCAAATTATTCTATGGGCGGAGTCTCACTCCTGCCACCTGTCTGCTATCCACATCCCAGGAGTGGAAAATTGGGAAGCGGATTTTCTGAGTCGTCAGACATTGCATCCGGGGAGTGGGAACTCCATCCGGAAATCTTTGCCCAAGTCACTCAGCTGTGGGGCATTCCAGACATGGATCTGATGGCCTCTCGTCAGAACTTCAAAGTTCCTGCTACGGGTCCAGATCCAGGGATCCCAAGGCGGCTCTAGTGGATGCACTAGTAGCACCTTGGACCTTCAAACTAGCTTATGTGTTCCCGCCGTTTCCTCTCATCCCCAGGCTGGTAGCCAGGATCAATCAGGAGAGGGCGTCGGTGATATTGATAGCTCCTGCGTGGCCACGCAGGACTTGGTATGCAGATCTGGTGAATATGTCATCGGCTCCACCTTGGAAGCTACCTTTGAGACGAGACCTTCTTGTTCAGGGTCCGTTCGAACATCCGAATCTGGTTTCACTCCAGCTGACTGCTTGGAGATTGAACGCTTGATTTTATCGAAGCGAGGTTCTCAGATTCTGTTATCGATACTCTTGTTCAGGCCAGAAAGCCTGTAACTAGAAAGATTTACCACAAAATTTGGAAAAAATATATCTGTTGGTGTGAATCTAAAGGATTCCCTTGGGACAAGGTTAAGATTCCTAGGATTCTATCCTTCCTTCAAGAAGGATTGGAAAAAGGATTATCGCAAGTTCCCTGAAGGGACAGATTTCTGCCTTGTCGGTGTTACTTCACAAAAAGCTGGCAGCTGTGCCAGATGTTCAAGCCTTTGTTCAGGCTCTGGTTAGAATCAAGCCTGTTTACAAACCTTTGACTCCTCCTTGGAGTCTCAAGTTAGTTCTTTCAGTTCTTCAGGGGGTTCCGTTTGAACCCTTACATTCCGTTGATATTAAGTTATTATCTTGGAAAGTTTTGTTTTTAGTTGCAATTTCTTCTGCTAGAAGAGTTTCAGAATTATCTGCTCTGCAGTGTTCCCTCCTTATCTGGTGTTCCATGCAGATAAGGTGGTTTTACGTACTAAACCTGGTTTTCTTCCAAAAGTTGTTTCTAACAAAAACATTAACCAGGAGATTATCGTACCTTCTCTGTGTCCGAAACCAGTTTCAAAGAAGGAACGTTTGTTGCACAATTTGGATGTTGTTCGCGCTCTAAAATTCTATTTAGATGCTACAAAGGATTTTAGACAAACATCTTCCTTGTTTGTTGTTTATTCAGGTAAAAGGAGAGGTCAAAAAGCAACTTCTACCTCTCTCTCTTTTTGGATTAAAAGCATCATCAGATTGGCTTACGAGACTGCCGGACGGCAGCCTCCCGAAAGAATCACAGCTCATTCCACTAGGGCTGTGGCTTCCACATGGGCCTTCAAGAACGAGGCTTCTGTTGATCAGATATGTAGGGCAGCGACTTGGTCTTCACTGCACACTTTTACCAAATTTTACAAGTTTGATACTTTTGCTTCTTCTGAGGCTATTTTTGGGAGAAAGGTTTTGCAAGCCGTGGTGCCTTCCATTTAGGTGACCTGATTTGCTCCCTCCCTTCATCCGTGTCCTAAAGCTTTGGTATTGGTTCCCACAAGTAAGGATGACGCCGTGGACCGGACACACCTATGTTGGAGAAAACAGAATTTATGTTTACCTGATAAATTACTTTCTCCAACGGTGTGTCCGGTCCACGGCCCGCCCTGGTTTTTTTAATCAGGTCTGATAATTTATTTTCTTTAACTACAGTCACCACGGTACCATATGGTTTCTCCTATGCAAATATTCCTCCTTAACGTCGGTCGAATGACTGGGGTAGGCGGAGCCTAGGAGGGATCATGTGACCAGCTTTGCTGGGCTCTTTGCCATTTCCTGTTGGGGAGAGAATATCCCACAAGTAAGGATGACGCCGTGGACCGGACACACCGTTGGAGAAAGTAATTTATCAGGTAAACATAAATTCTGTTATTAGACAGTAATGACTTATGTGTTACCCTTCCTCATGCGCTACATCCTACCCTTTGTGTTGTGGGAACCTCTTTATTAGACATAATGACTTATGTTCCCTTCCGCATGCGCTACATCCTACCCTTTGTGTTGTGGGGAACCTCTTTATTAGACAGTAATGACTTATGTGTTACCCTTCCTCATGCGCTACATCCTACCCTTTGTGTTGTGGGGAACCTCTATATTAGACAGTAATGACTTATGTGTTACCCTTCCTCATGCGCTACATCCTACCCTTTGTGTTGTGGGAACCTCTATATTAGACAGTAATGACTTATGTGTTACCCTTCCTCATGCGCTACATCCTACCCTTTGTGCTGTGGGGAACCTCTATATTAGACAGTAATGACTTATGATTTCCCCTTCCGCATGCGCTACATCCTACCCTTTGTGTTGTGGGGAACCTCTTTATTAAGCTGCTACTTAGATCCCTTTTGGTTTTGTTCCTTTCATTACTAACCTTGTGGTGTTTGTTTTTGTTTTTTTCCTTTTTTGTAATTTGCTCAGTTCGAGGGGGATGTGAGTATTTGTTGACGTAGGTCGCTGCTGTGAAATTTCAGTTTTTATTTTGCTTTTTTCCTTAAGACTTTTTTTCACTGCTTATTTGACAAAATTCATCTTTATTTCCAATTCAATCTGATTTGTTGCATAGGATTGAGAAAGGTGCAGGTCACAATCGTTCCTTTTATGTTGTCAGCACCATTTAGCTAAGCAGGAATGGAAAAGTACATTTCTGTTCCACGCACCAGCATAGGAAAAATACGTTTACACTTCTGTCATTATCTCTGTACAATATGTGCTCTATTCTCACACTGTCACCCACCTAGTGCTGAAGGTGCCAGAGAAAATGATTATACAATGTAAGACCGTATACAAATACGTGCCCCTAGATGTTTGCTTTGTCTGCAGATAAAGGGACAGTTCATACTAAGTTTGCTCCATATATTCGTAATTATCTCATTACCTCCAACAAAAGCAATATTCCTGCTTTATATCCTTTTCCTCTAAGAAGGATCTGCTGTCCTCATAGTAAGTTTTATATGTTTGTATAGCTACTGTGTCAGCACATGGCTTTTTGTAACTTTACCAGGGATCTTAAAACCTAGCATGAGCCTTTAACCCCTTAATGACCACATCACTTTTCCATTTTCTGTCCGTTTGGGACCAAGGCTATTTTTAAATTTTTGCGGTGTTTGTGTGTTAGCTGTAATTTTCCTCTTACTCATTACTGTACCCACACATATATATACAGTTTTTTCTCGCCATTAAATGGTGACTTTCTAAAGATAACATTATTTTCATCATATCTTATAATTTGACTATTAAAAAAAAATATAAAATATGAGGAAAAAATGAGAAAAACACACACTTTTTCTAACTTTGACCCCCAAAATTCTGTTACTTATCTACAAACCACCAAAACACACCCATGCTAAATAGTTTTATAAATTTTGTCCTGAGTTAGAAATACCCAATGCTTACATCTTTGCTTTTTTTTGTAAGTTATAAGGCAATAAGTACAAGTAAGCACTTTGCTATTTCCAAGCCATTATTTTTCAAAATTAGCGCTAGTTACATTAGAACACTAAATATCTTTCAGGAATCTCTGAATATCCATTGACATGTATAATTTTTTTTTTAGTTAGACATCCCAAAGTATTTATCTAGGCCCATTTTGGTATATTTCATGCCACCATTTCACTGCCAAATGCGATTAAATACGAAAAATCGTTCACTTTTTCACTAATTTTTTCACAAACTTTTGGTTTCTCACTGAAATTATTTACAAACAGCTTGTGCAATTATGCTTAAATGGTTGTAAATTCTTCTCTTGGATCGTCCCTTTGTTCAGAAAAAGCAGACATATATGGCTTTGGCGTTGCTTGTAGTAATTAGAAGGCTGCTAAATGCCACTGCGCACTACACGTGTATTATGCCCAGCAGTGAAGAGGTTAATTAGGGAGCATGTAGGAGCTTTTTAGGGGTAATTTTAGCTTTAGGTGTAGTGTAGGTAGACAACCCCAAGTATTGATCTAGGGCCAATTTTGGTATATTATCATGCCACCATTTCACCTCCAAATGCGATCAAATTAAAAAAAACTTGAAATTTTTCACAATTTTTAGGTTTCTCACTGAAATCATTTACAAACAGCTTGTGCAATTATGGCACAAATGGTTGTAAATGCTTCTCTGGGATCCCCTTTGTTCAGAAATAGCAGACATATATGGCTTTGGGCATTGCTTTTTGGTAATTAGAAGGCCGCTAAATGCCACTGCGCACCACACGTGTATTATGCCCAGCAGTGAAGGGGTTAATTATGTAGCCTGTATGGAGCTTGTAGGGTTAATTTTAGCTTTAGTATAGTAGACAACCCAAAGTATTGATCTAGGCCCATTTTGGTATATTTCATGCCACCATTTCACCGCCAAATGCGATCAAATAAAAAAAACGTTCCCTATTTCACAAACTTTTTCACAAACTTTAGGTTTCTCACTGAAATTATTTACAAACAGCTTGTGCAATTATTGCACAAATGGTTGTAAATGCTTCTCTGGGATCCCCTTTGTTCAGAAATAGTAGACATATATGGCTTTGGCATTGCTTTTTGGTAATTAGAAGGCCGCAAAATGCCGCTGCGCATCACACGTGTATTATGGCTAGCAGTGAAGGGGTTAATTATGTAGCTTGTAGGGAGCTTGCAGGGTTAATTTAAGCTTTAGTATAGAGCCTCAGCCTCCCACCTGAAACATCAGACCCCCTGATCCCTCCCAAACAGCTCTCTTCCCTCCCCCACCCCACAATTGTCCCCGCCATCTTACTCTGCCAGTACTAAAATAAAAGCTATATTTGGGCTTTTTTTTCTTCTTTTTCTTAGCATATTTACATATGCTGCTGTGTAGGATCCCCCCTTAGCCCCCAATCTCACTGATCCCCCACCAAACAGCTCTCTAACCCTCCCCCTCTGCTTAATGGGCGCTATCTTGGGTACTGGCAGCTGTCTGTCAGTACCCAGTTTAGTAAAAAAAAAAGTATGTTTTTTTTTTTTTTTTTTAATTGCCCTTTTCTGTAGTGTAGCTTCCCCACCCTTCCAGATCCCTTAGATGCTTAGATACAATTTGTAAATCAATTTTTTTTTTTACTTTTATCAGCTTTTTTTTCTGCAGTTGTAGCGGTTCCCTCCCGCCCACCGTCTGGTCCCGCCCCCCCTCCACTCGGCCATCAATGGCCACCCACCCCACCTCCCAGACTGGCTCCCACCCACCAACGATACCGGCCACCGATGTCCGGTGCAGAGAGGGCCACAGAGTGGCTCTCTCTGCATCGGATCACTGCAATAACCGGAAAGCAGCTGGAAGCGAGCAGGATTTTTTTTTTTAGGACGTATGGCGTACGTCCTTGGTCGTTAAGGGGTTAAAGGGACATGAAACCCAAGTTTTTTTTCTTTCATGAATTAGAAAGAACATGCATTTGTAAATAACTTTCCAATTTACTTCTATTATCTTATTTGTTTCATTCTCCTGATATCCTTTGTTGAAAAGCATATCTAAATAGGCTCAGTAGCTGCTGATTGGTGGCTACCCATAGATGCCTCGTGTGATTGGCTCACTCATGCATTGCTATTTCTTCAACAAAAGATATCTAAAGAATGAATCAAATTAGATCATAGAAGTAAATTGGGATGTTGTTTAAAATTGTATTTTCTATGTGAGTCATGAAATAATTTTTTGGGGCTTAATGTCCATTTAACAAAGGAGGTAGTGAATGCCAATGCCTTAGATACATTTTAAAAATGGTTTGGATACATTTCTGGCTAGAAACAGAATCAGGGATATGATTGCTTGTATTAAATGTGTCACCTTTTAGTGGGATTCATTTAAGCTCAGCTGGAGCTTTTTGTAAGTATAAGAAAATTTATGCTTTACCTGATAATTTATCTTATTTTTTTTACACAATGAGACCACGGATCATCTTAATTACTAATGGGATATTCACCTCCTGGTCAGCAGGAGGAGGCAAAGAGCACCACAGCAGAGCTGTTAAATAGCTCCTCTCTTCCCTCCCACTCCAGTCATTTTAAACCAAAGTTAAGGAAAGAAAGGAAAAGCCAAGGTGCAGAGGTGTCTGAAGTTTACAATAACCCACAACCTGTCTTACAATACTAATGGGATTCAATACCCAAGCTAGAGTACACAGATGATACGGGAGGGACAAGACAGGGAACCTAAACGGAAGGCACCACTTGCTTGAAGAACCTTTCTCCCAAAAGCGGCCTCAGCCAAGGCAAAAGTGTCAACTTTGTAAAATTTTGAAAAAATGTGAAGAGAAGACCAAGTTGCAGCCTTGCAAATCTGTTCCACAGAAGCTTCATTTTTGAATGCCCATGAGGAAGCAACAGCCCTTGTGGAATGAGCCGTAACTCTCTCTGGAGGTTGCTGCCCAGCTGTCTCATATGTCAAGCATATGATACTCTTCAGCCAAAAAGAAAGAGAAGTAGCCGTAGCTTTCTGTCCCTTACATTTTCCTGAGAGAATCCCAAACAAAGAAGAAGACAGTAGAAAGTCCTTAGTCGCCTGCAGGTAAACTTTATAGCATGGACCACGTCCAAATTGTGTAGAAGTCGTTCCTTCTGAGAAGAAGAATTAGGACACAAAGAAGGAACAACAAACTCCTGATTAATGTTTCGATCATAAACAACCTTAGGAAGAAATCCTAATTTAGTACGTAAAACTACCTTATCTGAGTGGAAAATAAGATAAGGAGACTCGTACTGCAATGCCGAGAGCTCTGACACTCTACGAGCAGAAGAAATTGCAACAAGAAATAAAACTTTCCAAGATAACAACTTAATATATAAGAAATGCACAGGTTCAAACGGAGCCCCTTGAAGAACTCTGATAACTAAATTAAGACTCCATGGAGGAGTAACTGGTTTGAACACAGCCTGATCCTGACCAAGGCCTGACAAAATGATTGTACATCTGGAACATCCGCCAGAGGTTTGTGTAACAAAAAAGATAATGCTGAGATTTGACTCTTTAGGGAACTTGTCGATAAACCTTTCTCCAAACCTTCTTGGAGAAAAGAGAAAATTCTAGGAATCCTAACTCTACGCCATGAGTAGCCCTTGGATTCACACCATAGAGATATTTACGCCAAATCATATGGTAAATCCTTCTAGTTACAGGCTTACGAGCCTGAATCATGGTCTCTATGGCCGAGTCAGAAAACCC
The DNA here is from genome assembly GCF_027579735.1 of Bombina bombina. NCBI lineage: Eukaryota > Metazoa > Chordata > Amphibia > Anura > Bombinatoridae > Bombina > Bombina bombina. Next base: position 124,646,178 of record NC_069510.1, read on the forward strand.
CCACTTAAAATTAAAAGAATTAAGAATTCAATCTCCAAGCAGTCAGTTTCAGAGAAACTAGATTTAGGTGAAGGAAGGGCCCCTGAATCAGAAGGTCCTTCCTCAACGGAGTTTCCAAGGTGGTAGAGATGCCATCTCCACCAGATCTGCATACCAAATCCTGCGAGGCCAGCCGGTGCTATAGGATCACTGAGGCCCTCTCCTGTTTGTTTTGAGCAATAACCCGAGGAAGAAGAACAAATGGAGGAAATAGGTATGCTAGACTGAAGGTCCAAGGGACCACCTAAGCATCTATCATTTCCGCCTGGGGGACCCTGGACCTCGACCCGTGTCTCGGGAGCTTGGCATTCTGTCAAGATGCTATGAGATCCAAATCGGTTGACCCCACTTGAGAATCAAGCTGGAGAACACTTCCGGGTGGTGTTCCCACTCCCCCGGATGAAAGGTCTGCCTGCTCAAGAAATCCGACTCCCAAATGTCCACCCCTGGGATGTGGATCGCCGACAGACAGGCAAGAGTGGGCTTCCGCCATTGTATTATTTTGGTTACTTTGGTCATCACTAAGGAACTCCTCGTTCCTCCCTGATGATTGATGTAAGCCACAGAAGTTATGTTGTCTGACTGGAACCGAACCGTGGCTAACTGGGGCCAAGCCAGGAGAGCATTGAAAATCGCCCTCAGTTCTAGAATGTTTATAGGAACAACAGACTCTGACCTAGTCCAAACTCTCTGAGCCTTTTAGGGAGCCCCAGACTGCCCACCACCCTAGAAGGCTGGTGTCTGTTGTCACAGTCACCCAAGACAGTCTGCGAAAACAAATTCCCTTTGAGAGATGATCCAGAGATAACCACCGTTGGAGAGAATCCCTTGTCTCCTGCCCCAGTAATATTCGAGGAGACAAGTCTGCATAATCTCCATTCCATTGCCTGAGCATGCTTAACTGCAGAGGTCTGAGATGGATACGAGCAAACGGGATGATGTCCATTGCCGCTGCCACCATCAGCCCGATTTAACTCCATAGTACTGAGCCACTGACGGCCGAGCAGTGGACTGAAGGACTAAACAAGTATCGATAATCCTTAATTTCCTGACTTCTGTCAGAAAAATTTTCATAGACAGGGAGTCTATGGTGGTTCCTAAGAAAGGTACCCTTGAATTTGGAACGAAGGAACTCTTTTTTTTCCAAAATTCACCTTTCACCCGTGAGATCATAGGAAGGACAACACCAAGTTAGTGTGGGATCTTGCTAGTTGTAAAAATGGAGGCTGGACTAGGATGTCGTCCAGATAGGGTGCCACTGCAATTCTTCGTGATCGAAGCACCGCTAACAGAGATCCCAGAACCTTTGTGAAAATTCCTGGGTGCTGTTGCAAGACCGAAAGGAAGAGCCACAAACTGGAAGTGTTGGACCAGAAAGGCAAACCTTAGGAACTTTTGATAATCCCAGTGGATAGGAACATGTAGGTACGCATCCTTTAAATCCACTGTTGTCATAAAATGACCCTCTTGGATCAAGGGAAGAATGGAACGAATAGTTTTTAAACTTGAAGGACGGTACCCTGAGAAATTTGTTTAGACTCTTGAGGTCTAAATTGGTCTGAAGGTTCCCTCCTTTTTGGGAACCACGAACAGACTGGAATAAAATTCCAGACCCTGTTCCTGTACCGGAATAGGAACAATCACTCCCAGGTTGGAAAGGTCTCTTTCGCAGTGTAAGAACGCCTCTCTTTGTCTGGTCTGTAGAAAATATTGAAAGCAGAAACCTGCCTCTGAGAGGAAACCTTTTGAACTCTAATTTGTATCCCTGGGAAACATTTTCTATTGCCCAGGGATCCAGAACCTCTCGAACCCAAGCCTGAGCGAAGAAGGAAAGTCTGCCCCCTACAAGATCTGGTCCCCGGATTGGGGCATACCCGTCATGCTGTCCTTGATTCAACAGCAGGCTTTATGGACTGTTTTCCCTTATTCCAAGATTGATTAGGTCTCCATGCAGGCTTAGTCTGTTCCTGATTGAGGCAGAAGAGGAAGAATTTCCCTTGGAAATTTCAAAAAGGAACGAAAATTGCTCTGTCGTCTTTTTTGTTTGTTTCTCTTATCCTGCTGGAAAAGATGACACTTACCTCCCGAGATATGAGAGATAATCTCCGACAGGCCAGGTCCAAACAAGGTTTTCCCCTTGTAAGGAATAGCTAGCATTTTAGACATAGAGGACACATCCGCAGACCAAGGCTTTAACCATAAGGCTCTGCGAGCTAGAAAAGAGAAACCCGAAATCTTGGCTCCCAGATTGATAACTTGAAGGGAGGCATCCATAATAAAAGGAATTAGCTAGTTTAAGAGCTTTTATCCTATCCTTGGATTTCATCCAAAGAAGTTTCCGTCCTTTTTGTTTGTTTCTCTTCCGGATGGCATTAGACAATGCATATAAACTATATGCCGCCGCACTAGTGACGGTTGCAATGTACACAGCTGGCTGCCATTGTAAGCCCTGTTGCATATACATCTTTTTGAGTAAACCCTCTAACTTCTTTCCATAGGGTCTTTGAAGCCACAACTATCCTCTATGGGAATAGTAGATCTCTTAGCTAAAGTGGAAACGGCTCCTTCCACCTTGGGAACTGTTTTCCAAGCCTCCTTAATTAATAAATTGAGGTATTCCAGGTTAAACTTGAATGAAATTACTTCAGATAAATGAATTGCACAGTCTGAGATCTTTTCCTCAGATACTACCGAAGAATCTTCCTTTTCAGGCCTCAGGGAAGAAACATTCGGAAAACGTATTCACTGATGTAACCCATTTCCTCTTGCGCCAGCTCCGCAGCATGGGGAAAAAAAGGCAAGGTAACTCCAGAAGGAGATTGAGATGAAGCGCAGGGCACTGCCTGTGAGGGCTATAACATTGGGACAATTGAGGAGAAATTTGCGGCATAAAATTATATCGCTGCAGCCCAAAAGACCGGACTAGCATTGTAGTGCTGTCTGGTTCTCACGCAGCTCACAAAACACTGCCCTTATCCTTCCGATACTAGCAGGAAGTACACATTGAAAAAGAAGTGTATAAGCAGAGTGCACAAGCCAAATTGGCGCCACTCGAAGCTCCGCCCATCGTGTGCGTTGTCAAGGCAAAATCCCGGTCGCCATTATTATTGAAACGGATCCCTTTGAAAAAGTTAAGCCACCGATAGTAAAATCAACAGACTGTAAGTCTGGAGCCAAACTGGGCCGTTTCCTCTTTTCTTACACAGACTTAGAGATTTAAGCTCATAGTGGAAAAAAAGTCCTAATCTCTTCTCAGCCCCAGTGCCTGCTAAGAAGGTGCTGTCTAAATTCTCCTCCTCTACAAATCGGAGTCTCTATGTCCCATAAATTAAAGTGCTCCACTTCTTCTGAGATCTTACCCCAGACCCAGAATAAAAAGTCAGCACTTACCTTTTAATTCTGCCCGACAGCAGGGCAGCTCAGCAGGTTTAAGAGGTCCTCTCCCTCCCATAGCCCTGTGGAAAAAGATAAAGCCTGAGTAATCTTACTTAGGCTATCAGGAATAGGGCAGCATAAATATATGGAAGGTGCAGTGAGAATTATGTCCCACAAGTTCCCATTGCTCTAAAGCCACCACTGCTCTACTGAAGAGACTGATCTGGACTACGGCTACACCCTAGAACAAAGCAGCACAATCTTGTACTACTTTAAAAATAATAAACTCTTGATTGAAGAATCTAAACTAACACCTCACTTTACCTCTTCCTATCACTAACGTAGGCAAAGAGAATGACTGGAGTGGGAGGGAAGGGAGGCGCTATTTAACAGCTCTGCTGTGGTTCTCTTTGCCTCCTCCTGCTGACCAGGAGATGAATATTCCATTAGTTATTAAGATGATCCGTGGACTCATCGTGTCATAAAAAAGAAATTCGATTTGTATAGGTTGAACTCGATGGACTTCTGTCTTTTCTCAACCTCATCTACTATGTTTTAAGTCTGGGAAGGAATTACATTTCTCATGATGATGAAGTTTTATTGATTTTATTGACAAACTCCTTAAAGGGATAAACCCAATTATTTTCTTTCATGATTCAGATAGAGCAGCAACTTTCTAATTTATTCCTATTATCAATTGTTTTCTTCTTTGTTCTCTTAATATCTTTATTTGAAAAAGCAGGAATGTAAGCATAGGAGCCGGCTCATCTTTGGTTTAGAAGCCTGGGTAGCGCTTGCTGATTGGTGGCAACATTGAGCACAACCCAGGTGTTGAACCAAAAATAGGACGTCACCTAACTTTACATTCCTGCTCTTTCATATAAAGATATCTAGAGAACGAAGAAAAATTGATAATGGGTGTAAATTAGAAAGTTGCTTAAAATTGCTGCTTTATCTGAATCATTAAAGAAAAAAAAATGGGTTTAGTGTCCCTTCAATCATAAGTTGAGTCTTGATAATTGATAATTTAATACGAATAGATTTTGTAAATGTCTTTTTCTTAACTTAGCAAGTATATTACCCCCCCCCAAGTAGTTATCATGAGCTTTAGTAAACTCTGCATGAGACGCATCAGTGAGGCATTTGTGTGTAATCCACCTCTATGGTGTATATTATTATTGCCAGCATTTGTGTATGGTCTTGCAGCATTTAGTGAAACTGTAACATACTCTCACCTACAGCTACCTATAACAACATAAACACTGTTTTTCTTGTCGTCGTGTGTATCTCCTGTGGCCCAATGACTATTATTATTTTGTTCAGTTTGGTTTTGCGTATTTCCATCTCACAATGCTGTTTCTGCCCTCTGCATGTAGCTAACTGTGCTTGTAAAATCTGCATCTGCACTAATTTATCGGCTAGAAACTTACTTAAATGAGGGGTACTTATGTGTTTTTACATTATTTTCCTGCTATTATTGATAAGTTAATCTCTTGAATGTATTTTTAAATGAGTAAATCCTTTTTGTTGTGAAATTCTAATGTAATAATTCATAGTGTTGGATTTTTGGTTTCTCAGGTTTTTGTATTTGTGTGGATTTGGTATTGGTATTTATTTTATATGGAGCAGCAAATGGCTACAAATAGTGTCCGTTTCTTACTGCTCTCTAAACTAATACACTTAAATACACAACATTTGTCTCACACTGCCCTTCTCCTGAACTGGGATGCATTGTATATGGTAAAAGAGAAAGGACACACAGATTTAAAGGGACGGGAAACCCCAGACATTCTTTTCATGATTCAGATAAAGAAATACAATTTTAAATAACTTTCAAATGTATTTCTATTATCAAATTTGCTTAATTCTCTGTTGTACACATCTAGTTAGACAATCACAAGAGACAAATGTGTGCAGGCACCAATCAGCAGCTAGATCCCACTAGTGTAGGGTATGTGCGTATTCTTTTTCAAGAAGGGATACCAAGAGAATGAAGCACATTTGAAAATAGAAGTGAATGTTTAAGTGTCTTAAAATGACCTGCTCTATCTGAATCATGTAAGTTTATTTTGACTTTCCTATCCCTTTAAGCCCCAGATATAATAGTGGCATTTATTCCCTGTATCTATCAAGTTGTGTTTTGTTAGATGAGTCCATTCTAGGCCCCTATTACATTATGCCTCTGCTTTGTTTTTTTCCATACATGTTTTATTTTTTTTTTCTTTGTGTGTGTTTTTTCGTTCTCACTCATTTGCTTCCTGCATGACATGAGCTCTGTTCCCTGCAGGCTTTGCCTGATTTTCAGGAGACCCGTCCTCGTAATTACGTGCTGTCGGCCAGTGCGTCAGCGGTAAGATCCATATCTACCCCTTGTCTCTTTCCACCTCAGTGGACAAAGAGTAGTACATTTCATTAGTGATAAGGGAAGCTAATTTACTTTTAGTAAGGTATAATAAGTAGCTTACATTTAAACCTGTTTCATTATAACATGTAACCGTTCCCTCTATTGCATGCTCACTTTTTAGGGTAATTACATTTTATTTATTACAATATTATGACTATAAAGATATAGATTAAAGCTAAAGATAAAAGTATTTAGAGATCTCATTTTGAATATTGCATTATTTCATACACAAAACATACAAATCTGTATTTAGATGGACACAGAAACTAAATTTTGATCATCTAATATATTTTTTTTAATATTTTTCTTTAAAAAAAAATAAGAAGTGTAAATTAAAGCACTTTAACTTATATTCTATACCCTTCTGTTGTAATAGTACATGAAGCTAAGATTTATTACAGCTGGTTATGTATTTTCTCACTCATTTGGTTCGTCAGAATTACCCTTAGGTCAAAGTTTCTGAGACTCTTCATCTAACGCTTTTACTTAAGAAGTCCTCCCTCTTAACTCATGTTCAGTTTCTTTTTGCATGGATATTATAACAAGAGTTGGTAATATCATGTTATGGACATTTCACCCCAATCAAACACAGCTATTGAATTTTTCAAGACAAATTCCTGCCCCCTGACATTAAGAGTCACTGGAGACACCTTAAAGATGCATACTTGTGACCCAAACCCTGTGTAACTTAAACCCTGTCATTAGTGAAAGTGTTAGATGTGCTAAACTAGCGTATTAAAGGCCATACTAGGTTCTATTTGCCGTAGGTCCTGCATTGAAGATTTTGAAAATGGGAGGTAAAGATTTTTAAAAAGATGCATGAGTTTGTATCCTTTTCCAGGTATAATATCATTTACACTACTGAGTGCTCAGAGGCGTAACTAGAAACAATCTAAGAAGGCCCCCTCCAGGTACAATCTAAGAAGTCCCCCCCCCCCCCCCCAAAAAAAAAAAAGTGAATTTGATACATATCTTCTTTTTTTCTTTTTTTTTTTTTAAATTTAACACAGAAAAAAAATGTGAATCAGATTACATGTCTGCAAAAGGAGGTACCCTGTTCCCACAGTCTGTGAGATGGTCCTGACCCCCTATTACTGTATATAGTGACACTGTTTAACCCACCAGTACTGTATATAGTGAGTTAGTAACACAGTCAGTAATCTATCGGTGAGATGGCTGGCCTGACCCTACCCGCCCCAGTACTTTATAAAGTGACCACAGTAGTCTGTGACATAGTCCAGCCCCCCCGTACTGTATATAGTGGTACTGTATAGAGACACTGTTTACCCCCTCCCCCCCATGCTGTGGTAACAAGGTCTGTAATTTGCTGGTTCCACAAACATATACACACGCACATATGCATGCATATACACAGTCACATGCATAAATACACACACAGTCACATACACACACACACACACACACACACACACCAATGGGTAAAACAGAAAGACTAACCCCTGTAGTCAGAGACAAAAACCTCGTGAAGCATCATGTCACACTCGCATGATATCAGTGCAGGCAGTGGCAGGTCATCATTTTTTATTAAAAAAATAAAAAATGTTTAAGCTAGGCCCCCACCCTTGGCGGTCCAGTCGCAATTGCGACCTCTGCACCCCCTGTAGTTTCGTCCCTGTGAGTGCTATCACGTCACATTACGTTTAGAGAAACAGTTTTGTACAAGTAATGTGCATGTGATGCAGCTAAGGATGATTCTTTTTCCTTTTCAGCTTTGCCTATTGAGGCTCAGAGGTTTACGACTGTCGACAAGCAGTCTATGAATATAGCCATATTTAAGACAGTCTGTGGGTCCATACTCTGAGTAAAGTAGTAAACATAATTTGGGGGAAAGATATCTTCCTTTTTCCTCAGGACAAATAAGAGCAAATATAATACTAGTTAATCTTTCTGGATTTAAAACACACCAAGATATATCTCCCATTTACCCAGTAAATGAAACTAGAAAAAAAAATGTCTTTCCTTGTCAAAGTCCCAATAATACAGCAGAAATACTGTAATGAAACTATGGAAAGAACGCAATTAAAACCAACTCTGGTATGACTCCGCTGCTTGAGGCAGGTTATCTTACTTTCAATGGATATGGTTACAGACATTCTATTAACCATGAGTAAATGAGGATAATAGGTGAAGGTTATCTGAGATATAGATTTTTTTTTTCTTCAAGATCTGTAAAGTTTTAGTGCTATGTTAGTAATCTGACTTGTTTTACTTATCCAGCAGTGACGGTGTAGTTTTAGTGCTATGTTAGTAATCTGACTTGTTCTACTCATCCAGCAGTGACGGTGTAGTTTTAGTGCTATGTTTAGTAATCTGACTTGTTCTACTCATCCAGCAGTGACGGTGTAAGGTTTTAGTGCTATGTTTCGTAATCTGACTTGTTCTACTCATCCAGCAGTGACGGTGTAGTTTTAGTGCTATGTTTAGTAATCTGACTTATTCTACTCATCCAGTAGTGACGGTGTAAGGTTTTAGTGCTATGTTACTAATCTGACTTGTTCTACTCATCCAGCAGTGACGGTGTAGTTTTAGTGCTATGTTAGTAATCTGACTTGTTCTACTCATCCAGCAGTAATGGTGTAGTTTTAGTGCTATGTTTAGTAATCTGACTTGTTCTACTCATCCAGCAGTGACGGTGTAGTTTTAGTGCTATGTTAGTAATCTGACTTGTTCTACTCATCCAGCAGTAATGGTGTAGTTTTAGTGCTATGTTTAGTAATCTGACTTGTTCTACTCATCCAGCAGTGACGGTGTAGCTTTAGTGCTATGTTAGTAATCTTACTTGTTCTACTCATCCAGCAGTAACGGTGTAGTTTTAGTGCTATGTTTAGTAATCTGACTAGTTCTACTCATCCAGCAGTGACGGTGTTGTTTTAGTGCTATGTTAGTAATCTGACTTGTTCTACTCATCCAGCAGTGACGGTGTAGTTTTAGTGCTATAATATTAATCTGACTTGTTCTACTCATCCAGCAGTGACGGTGTAGTTTTAGTGCTATGTTAGTAATCTGACTTGTTCTACTCATCCAGCAGTGACGGTGTAAGGTTTTAGTGCTATGTTAGTAATCTGACTTGTTCTACTCATCCAGCAGTGACGGTGTAGTTTTAGTGCTATAATATTAATCTGACTTGTTCTACTCATCCAGCAGTGACGGTGTAGTTTTAGTGCTATGTTAGTAATCTGACTTGTTCTACTCATCCAGCAGTGACGGTGTAAGGGTTTAGTGCTATGTTAGTAATCTGACTTGTTCTACTCATCCAACAGTGACTGTGTAATTTTAGTGCTATGTTTAGTAATCTGACTTGTTCTACTCATCCAGCAGTGACTGTGTTGTTTTAGTGCTATGTTAGTAATCTGACTTGTTCTACTCATCCAGCAGTGACGGTGTAAGGGTTTAGTGCTATGTTAGTAATCTGACTTGTTCTACTCATCCAGCAGTGACTGTGTAGTTTTAGTGCTATGTTAGCAATCTGACTTGTTCTACTCATCCAGCAGTGACGGTGTAAGGGTTTAGTGCTATGTTAGTAATCTGACTTGTTCTACTCATCCAGCAGTGACGGTGTAGTTTTAGTGCTATGTTAGTAATCTGACTTGTTCTACTCATCCAGTAGTGACGGTGTTGTTTTAGTGCTATGTTGGTAATCTGACTTGTTCTACTCATCCAGCAGTGACGGTGTAAGGGTTTAGTGCTATGTTAGTAATCTGACTTGTTCTACTCATCCAGCAGTGACTGTGTAATTTTAGTGCTATGTTTAGTAATCTGACTTGTTCTACTCATCCAGCAGTGACTGTGTTGTTTTAGTGCTATGTTAGTAATCTGACTTGTTCTACTCATCCAGCAGTGACGGTGTAAGGGTTTAGTGCTATGTTAGTAATCTGACTTGTTCTACTCATCCAGCAGTGACTGTGTAGTTTTAGTGCTATGTTAGCAATCTGACTTGTTCTACTCATCCAGCAGTGACGGTGTAAGGGTTTAGTGCTATGTTAGTAATCTGACTTGTTCTACTCATCCAGCAGTGACGGTGTAGTTTTAGTGCTATGTTAGTAATCTGACTTGTTCTACTCATCCAGTAGTGACGGTGTTGTTTTAGTGCTATGTTGGTAATCTGACTTGTTCTACTCATCCAGCAGTGACGGTGTAGTTTTAGTGCTATGTTAGTAATCTGACTTGTTCTACTCATCCAGCAGTAACGGTGTAGCTTTAGTGCTATGTTTAGTAATCTGACTTGTTCTACTCATCCAGCAGTGATGGTGTAGTTTTAGTGCTATGTTTAGTAATCTGACTTGTTCTACTCATCCAGTAGTGACGGTGTTGTTTTAGTGCTATGTTGGTAATCTGACTTGTTCTACTCATCCAGTAGTGACGGTGTAGTTTTAGTGCTATGTTTAGTAATCTGACTTGTTCTACTCATTCAGCAGTGACGGTGTAGTTTTAGTGCTATGTTTAGTAATCTGACTTGTTCTACTCATCCAGTAGTGACAGTGTAGTTTTAGTGCTATGTTTAGTAATCTGACTTGTTCTACTCATCCAGCAGTAACGGTGTAGCTTTAGTGCTATGTTTAGTAATCTGACTTGTTCTACTCATCCAGTAGTGACAGTGTAGTTTTAGTGCTATGTTTAGTAATCTGACTTGTTCTACTCATTCAGCAGTGACGGTGTAGTTTTAGTGCTATGTTTACTAATCTGACTTGTTCTACTCATCCAGTAGTGACGGTGTAGTTTTAGTGCTATGTTTAGTAATCTGACTTGTTCTACTCATCCAGCAGTGATGGTGTAGTTTTAGTGCTATGTTTAGTAATCTGACTTGTTCTACTCATCCAGTAGTGACGGTGTAGTTTTAGTGCTATGTTAGTAATCTGACTTGTTCTACTCATCCAGTAGTGACGGTGTAGTTTTAGTGCTATGTTTAGTAATCTGACTTGTTCTACTCATCCAGCAGTGATGGTGTAGTTTTAGTGCTATGTTTAGTAATCTGACTTGTTCTACTCATCCAGTAGTGACGGTGTAGTTTTAGTGCTATGTTTAGTAATCTGACTTGTTCTACTCATCCAGCAGTGATGGTGTAGTTTTAGTGCTATGTTTAGTAATCTGACTTGTTCTACTCATCCAGTAGTGACGGTGTAGTTTTAGTGCTATGTTAGTAATCTGACTTGTTCTACTCATCCAGTAGTGACGGTGTAGTTTTAGTGCTATGTTTAGTAATCTGACTTGTTCTACTCATCCAGCAGTGATGGTGTAGTTTTAGTGCTATGTTTAGTAATCTGACTTGTTCTACTCATCCAGTAGTGACGGTGTAGTTTTAGTGCTATGTTAGTAATCTGACTTGTTTTACTCATCCAGCAGTGATGGTGTAGTTTTAGTGCTATGTTTAGTAATCTGACTTGTTCTACTCATCCAGCAGTAACGGTGTAGCTTTAGTGCTTTGTTTAGTAATCTGACTTGTTCTACTCATCCAGTAGTGACGGTGTAGTTTTAGTGCTATGGTTAGTAATCTGACTTGTTCTACTCATCCAGTAGTGACGGTGTAAGGTTTTAGTGCTATGTTAGTAATCTGACTTGTTCTACTCATCCAGCAGTGACGGTGTAGTTTTAGTGCTATAATATTAATCTGACTTGTTCTACTCATCCAGCAGTGACGGTGTTGTTTTAGTGCTATGTTGGTAATCTGACTTGTTCTACTCATCCAGCAGTGACGGTGTAAGGGTTTAGTGCTATGTTAGTAATCTGACTTGTTCTACTCATCCAGCAGTGACTGTGTAATTTTAGTGCTATGTTAGCAATCTGACTTGTTCTACTCATCCAGCAGTGATGGTGTAGTTTTAGTGCTATGTTTAGTAATCTGACTTGTTCTACTCATCCAGCAGTGACTGTGTTGTTTTAGTGCTATGTTAGTAATCTGACTTGTTCTACTCATCCAGCAGTGACGGTGTAAGGGTTTAGTGCTATGTTAGTAATCTGACTTGTTCTACTCATCCAGCAGTGACGGTGTAAGGGTTTAGTGCTATGTTAGTAATCTGACTTGTTCTACTCATCCAGCAGTGACGGTGTAGTTTTAGTGCTATGTTTAGTAATCTGACTTGTTCTACTCATCCAGCAGTGACGGTGTAGTTTTAGTGCTATGTTTAGTAATCTGACTTGTTCTACTCATCCAGCAGTGACGGTGTAGTTTTAGTGCTATGTTAGTAATCTGACTTGTTCTACTCATCCAGCAGTGACGGTGTAGTTTTAGTGCTATGTTAGTAATCTGACTTGTTCTACTCATCCAGTAGTGACGGTGTCGTTTTAGTGCTATGTTTAGTAATCTGACTTGTTCTACTCATCCAGCAGTAACGGTGTAGCTTTAGTGCTATGTTTAGTAATCTGACTTGTTCTACTCATCCAGTAGTGACGGTGTAGCTTTAGTGCTATGTTTAGTAATCTGACTTGTTCTACTCATTCAGCAGTGACGGTCTAGTTTTAGTGCTATGTTTAGTAATCTGACTTGTTCTACTCATCCAGTAGTGACGGTGTAGTTTTAGTGCTATGTTTAGTAATCTGACTTGTTCTACTCATCCAGCAGTGATGGTGTAGTTTTAGTGCTATGTTTAGTAATCTGACTTGTTCTACTCATCCAGTAGTGACGGTGTAGTTTTAGTGCTATGTTAGTAATCTGACTTGTTCTACTCATCCAGTAGTGACGGTGTAGTTTTAGTGCTATGGTTAGTAATCTGACTTGTTCTACTCATCCAGTAGTGACGGTGTAGTTTTAGTGCTATGTTTAGTAATCTGACTTGTTCTACTCATCCAGTAGTGACGGTGTAGTTTTAGTGCTATGTTTAGTAATCTGACTTGTTCTACTCATCCAGTAGTGACGGTGTAGTTTTAGTGCTATGTTAGTAATCTGACTTGTTCTACTCATCCAGCAGTGATGGTGTAAGGTTTTTGTGCTATGTTTAGTAATCTGACTTGTTCTACTCATCCAGTAGTGACGGTGTAGTTTTAGTGCTATGTTAGTAATCTGACTTGTTCTACTCATCCAGTAGTGACGGTGTAGTTTTAGTGCTATGTTTAGTAATCTGACTTGTTCTACTCATCCAGTAGTGACGGTGTAGTTTTAGTGCTATGTTAGTAATCTGACTTGTTCTACTCATCCAGTAGTGACGGTGTAGTTTTTGTGCTATGTTAGTAATCTGACTTGTTCTACTCATCCAGTAGTGACGGTGTAGTTTTAGTGCTATGTTAGTAATCTGACTTGTTCTACTCATCCAGTAGTGACGGTGTAGTTTTAGTGCTATGTTAGTAATCTGACTTGTTCTACTCATCCAGCAGTGATGGTGTAGTTTTAGTGCTATGTTTAGTAATCTGACTTGTTCTACTCATCCAGCAGTGATGGTGTAGTTTTAGTGCTATGTTAGTAATCTGACTTGTTCTACTCATCCAGTAGTGACGGTGTAGTTTTAGTGCTATGTTTAGTAATCTGACTTGTTCTACTCATCCAGCAGTGATGGTGTAGTTTTAGTGCTATGTTTAGTAATCTGACTTGTTCTACTCATCCAGCAGTGACGGTGTAGTTTTAGTGCTATGTGGTGTTTTCTGGCGCTACTTCAGCAGCAGATTTCCTCTTTTTAAAGACTCTGCTTGTGTTTTCTACATAGTGTCCCTCAATGTTAAAGTATGAGGCAGAGTTTAGAGTTGATGATTTTCTTGCTTTTATTTTAGTTAGATAACAATTTGTGAACTTCAACCTATATTTAAGTGTTTGTTTTATAGTGGTCACAATCCTAGAATGTTTGTTATTAATACAGCTGAAGCTTGAAATCTTAACCTCCAGAAATAAACATTTCTTTTTTTGGATTTCGTAATCCAAAAACCAAATGCACAGGATTACTGACAAATGGCAATTTTGAGGGTTTAGCATTTACATGCCAGGATGAAGGGTCTGTATGTTGATCCCATTACATAGTAGTGTGTATGTTAATAGGTGATGTGTACAATGTGTACAATTAACCCCTTGTGCTTCAAAACCTTAGAGATGTGTGTTTGTCTCTAAGGCATTTGAGTAGGAACATTACATGTACATAATGTACAATGCATGTGTGTTTATTGGGGTTATTGATTTTGCTGTTATTAGTGTTAAAGTGATTATAATTAATTTCTCCAACATTGGTGTGTCCGGTCCACGGCGTCATCCATTACTTGTGGGATATTCTCCTCCCCTACAGGGAAAGGCAAGGAGAGCACACAGCAGAGCTGTCCATATAGCTCCCCCTCTAGCTCCGCCCCCCAGTCATTCTCCTTGCCGCTCTGAACAAGTAGCATCTCCTCGGGGATGGTGAGGAGTTTGTGGTGTTAGTTGTAGTTTTTTTATATCTTCTATCAAGAGTTTGTTATTTTAAAATAGTGCTGGCTTGTACTATTTACTCTACAACAGAAAAGTGAAAAAAAAGTGATGAAGATTTCTGTTAAGAGGAATATGATTTTAGCACAAGTAACTAGAATCCATTGCTGTTACCACGCAGGACTGTTGAAACCAGAGAACTTCAGTTGGGGGTAACAGTTTGCAGACTCATCTGCTTCAGGTATGACTAGTCTCCTTCTAACAACACAGGCTAATGCTAGATGACAGTCATTTTTCCACTCAGGGAAAATGGTAAGCCATTTTTCTTTCACCTCAGCAAAAAAGATAACAGGCTTCCCCTTTTTGATTTTTATGCTGGTAGACACTGTTAGGGGCAAAATCGATTGGTTTTTATTACAATATCATGGCATTTGAACTGTTTTATAAGCTCATATTCACTTGGGAACGTTTTTTATTGATCTGGCATGTTTTAGACACCTAAATCTAGTCAGGAAGGCCCCTTCACTCTAGTGTGCTGAGGGAGGAAGCCTCATTTTGGTGCTTCAGCTGTGCAGTTGATTTCAAGGCAGTGCATGCAGTTTTCATGTGAGAGGGTCCTGTGACTCAGAAAGTGACTCCAGAAGGCTTATTTCTGTGGATGATTGACCCCTAAGGAAGGTAAAATGCTGCAGCAATACTGTAGCAGGGGTTGTAGTGTATAAAAACGGTTAAATCCAACAATTAGTTCTGGTTTGCTTGTTTTAAGAGCTAGAGTCTCCATATTTGCTGTGCAATACTTTCTAAGCATTAAGACACTGGGGTCCAAATTTCATAAAAATCGGATATTGCCTTCATAGTTTTTTGAACATTCAGAAATAAAGTGTGTAATTTTATTATTTAAAGAGACAGTAACGTTTTTGTTTAAAATCGTTTTTATTGCATTGTTTGCCTGCCTAAATCTGTTTAACATGTCTATGCCATCAGATAACCTATGTTCTGTGTGTGTAGAGACAAATGTGTTCCCCCTTTGAGTGTTTGTGATAATTGTGCCATAGCGTCCAAACAAAATAAAGACAGCTCTGTTACATTTCATAATGTTGCCCAAGATAATTTATCTAATGAAGGTAGTGAGGATAATTCTACATCCTCTCCTTCTGTGTCTACACCAGCTTTGCCCGCGCAGGCGACACCTAGCGCGCCAGTGCTTATTTCTATGCAACAATTAACAGCAGTAGTGGATAATTCTATAGCAAATCTTTTATCCAAACTGCCAGCATTTCAGAGAAAGCGTGATTGTTCAGTTTTAAATACAGATAAAAAAAGGATGAACAATCAGACGCTGACGATGCCTTATCTATTTTACCCTCACATCAATCGGAATTGGCTGTGAGGGAAGGGCTGTCTGAGGGTGAAATTTCAGACTCAGGAAAAATTTCTCAACAGGCAGAACCTGATATAGTAGCATTTAAATTTAAGCTAGAACATCTCCGCGCTTTGCTTAAGGAGGTATTAGCTACTCTGGATGACTGTGATTCTGTAGTAGTACCAGAGAAGTTGTGCAAATTGGACAAATTTTTAGAGGTCCCAGTGCACGAAGACGCTTTTCCAATACCCAAGAGGGTAGCGAGCATAGTGGATAAGGAGTGGGAGAAGCCAGGTGTACCCTTTGCCCCACCTCCTATATTTAAGAAAATGTTTCCCATAGTAGACCCTAGAAGGGACGCATGGCAGACGGTCCCGAAGGTTGAGGGAGCTGTTTCAACACTAGCGAAGCGCACAACTATTCCTATAGAGGACAGCTGCGCTTTCAAAGATCCTATGGATAAAAATTAAAAGGATTGCTTAAAAAGATTTTTGTTCAACAAGGGTTCATCCTTCAACCAGCTACGTGTGTTATTACTGTCACTTCAGCGGCGTCCTTTTGGTTCGAGGAACTAGAAAGGTCGCTCCAGAAAGAGACTTCCTATGAAGAAGTCATGGACAGAATTCACGCATTAAAGTTAGCTAATTCCTTTATATTGGATGCCGCTTTTCAAATAACGAAATTGGCGGCGAAAAACTCAGGTTTTGCTATAGTAGCGCGGAGGGCGCTTTGGTTAAAATCCTGGTCGGCAGATGTGTCGTCCAAGACTAAGTTACTTAATATTCCTTTCAAGGGTAAGACCCTTTTTGGGCCGGAATTGAAGGAAATTATTTCAGACATCACTGGGGGTAAGGGCCATGCCCTCCCACAGGATAGGCCTTTTAATGCTAAGAACAAGTCTAATTTTCGTTCCTTTCACAATTTCAGGAACGGACCGGCTAATAACTCCACTGCCGCTAGACAAGAAGGTAACGCGGCCCAGCCCAAACCCGCTTGGAAGCCCATGCAAGGCTGGAACAAGGGTAAACAGACCAAGAAACCTGCTGCTGCTACCAAGACAGCATGAAGGGGTAGCCCCCGATCCGGGACCGGATCTGGTAGGGGGCAGACTATCTCTCTTCGCTCAGGCTTGGGCAAGAGATGTTCCGGATCCCTGGGTTCTAGAAATAGTCTCCAAGGGATACCTGCTAGAGTTCAAGGGACTTCCTCCAAAGGGAAGATTCCCCCTGTCTCACTTATCTTCAGACCAGATAAAGAAACAGGCATTCTTACATTGTGTAAGAGACCTATCAAAGATGGGAGTGATAAACCCAGTCCCCTCCGGGGAACAAGGTCTAGGTTTTTACTCAAACCTGTTTGTGGTTCCCAAAAAAGAGGGAACTTTCAGGCCAATCCTAGATTTAAAGATATTAAACAATTTCCTCAGAGTTCCATCCTTCACGTGGCTCTTCCATTCGGTTTAGCCACCGCTCCCAGAATTTTCTCAAAGGTGCTAGGGTCCCTTCTAGCGGTCCTAAGGCCGAGGGGCATCACTGTAGCACCTTATCTAGACGACATCCTAATCCAAGCGTCGTCTCTTTCCAAAGCGAGGGCCCACACAGACATTGTGTTGGCTTTTCTCAGATCTCACGGGTGGAAGGTGAACATAGAAAAGAGTTCACTGTCACCGTCCACAAGGGTTCCGTTTCTGGGAACAATAATAGATTCTATGGAAATGAAGATCTTCCTGACAGAAGTCAGAAAGTTAAAGCTTCTAAACGCTTGTCGAGTTCTTCATTCTATTCCTCAACCCTCCATAGCTCGGTGCATGGAAGTAATAGGACTAATGGTCGCAGCAATGGACGTGGTTCCTTTTGCTCGAATTCATCTAAGACCCTTACAGCTGTGCATGCTCAATCAGTGGAATGGGGACTATACAGACTTGTCTCCCCAAATTCAAGTAGACCAGGTAACCAGGGACTCACTTCTCTGGTGGTTGACCCAGGATCACCTTTCTCAGGGAATGAGTTTCCGCAGACCGGAGTGGGTCATTGTCACGACCGACGCCAGCCTCTTGGGGTGGGGCGCGGTCTGGGACTCCCTGAAAGCTCAGGGCCTATGGTCTCGGGAAGAGTCGCTTCTCCCGATAAACATTTTGGAACTAAGAGCAATATTCAATGCGCTCCTGGCTTGACCTCAGCTAGCGAAAGCCAGGTTCATAAGATTTCAGTCGGACAACATAACGACTGTTGCGTACATCAATCATCAGGGGGGAACAAAGAGTTCCCTAGCGATGAAGGAAGTAACCAAGATCATCCAATGGGCAGAGAATCACTCCTGCCATCTATCTGCTATTCACATCCCAGGAGTAGACAACTGGGAGGCGGACTGTTTGAGTCGTCAGACTTTCCATCCGGGGGAGTGGGAACTCCACCCGGAGGTCTTTGCTCATTTAACCCAATTATGGGGCATTCCAGACATGGATCTAATGGCGTCCCGTCAGAACTTCAAGATTCCTTGTTACGGGTCCAGATCCAGGGATCCCAAGGCGATTCTAGTGGATGCATTAGTGGCGCCTTGGTCGTTCAACCTAGCGTATGTGTTTCCACCGTTTCCTCTCCTTCCCAGGCTCATAGCCAGGATCAAACAAGAAAAGGCCTCGGTGATTCTGATAGCTCCTGCGTGGCCACGCAGGACTTGGTATGCAGACCTGGTGAATATGTCATCGGCTCCACCATGGAATCTACCTTTGAGACAGGATCTTCTAGTACAAGGTCCATTCGAACATCCAAATCTAGTTTCTCTGCAGCTGACTGCTTGGAAATTGAACGCTTGATTTTATCCAAACGTGGGTTTTCGAATTCTGTGATAGATACTCTGGTCCAAGCCAGAAAACCTGTGACTAGAAAGATTTACCATAAAATATGGCGTAAATATATCTGTTGGTGTGAATCCAAGGGATTCTCCTGGAGTAAAATAAAAATTCCAAGGATTCTCTCCTTTCTCCAAGAAGGTTTGGATAAAGGGTTGTCCGCTAGTTCTCTAAAGGGACAGATTTCTGCTTTATCTGTCTTGTTACACAAACGACTGGCAGCTGTGCCAGATGTACAAGCTTTTGTTCAGGCTTTGGTTAAAATCAAGCCTGTTTACAGAACCATGACTCCTCCTTGGAGTCTAAATTTAGTTCTTTCAGTTCTTCAAGGGGTTCCGTTTGAACCTTTACATTCCATAAATATTAAGTTATTATCTTGGAAAGTACTGTTTTTGGGTGCTATTTCTTCTGCTAGAAGAGTTTCTGAATTATCTGCTTTGCAGTGTAATCCACCCTATCTGGTTTTCCATTCAGATAAGGTTGTTTTGCGTACTAAGCCTGGTTTTCTTCCAAAAGTTGTTTCCAACAAGAATATTAACCAGGAAATAGTTGTTCCTTCTCTGTGTCCGAAACCAGTTTCAAAGAAGGAACGTTTATTACACAATTTAGATGTTGTTCGTGCTTTAAAGTTTTATTTAGAAGCAACAAAAGATTTTAGACAAACATCATCTTTGTTTGTCGTTTACTCTGGTAAGAGGAGAGATCAAAAAGCTATTGCTACCTCTCTCTTTCTGGCTAAAAAGCATTATCCGATTGGCCTATGAGACTGCCGGACGACAGCCTCCTGACCGAATCACAGCTCACTCTACTAGGGCTGTGGCTTCCACATGGGCCTACAAGAACGAGGCTTCTGTTGATCAGATATGTAAGGCAGCGACTTGGTATTCTCTGCACACTTTTGCCAAATTCTACAAATTTGATACTTATGCTTCTTCGGAGGCTATTTTTGGGAGAAAGGTTTTGCAAGCCGTGGTGCCTTCCATTTAGGTAACCTGATTTGCTCCCTCCCTTCATCCGTGTCCTAAAGCTTTGGTATTGGTTCCCACAAGTAATGGATGACGCCGTGGACCGGACACACCAATGTTGGAGAAAACAGAATTTATGCTTACCTGATAAATTACTTTCTCCAACGGTGTGTCGGGTCCACGGCCCGCCCTGGTTTTCCTAATCAGGTTGAAATTTTTTTTGTCTTTATACACTACAGTCACCACGGCACCCTATGGTTTCTCCTTTTTCTCCTAACCGTCGGTCAAATGACTGGGGGGCGGAGCTAGAGGGGGAGCTATATGGACAGCTCTGCTGTGTGCTCTCCTTGCCTTTCCCTGTAGGGGAGGAGAATATCCCACAAGTAATGGATGACGCCGTGGACCGGACACACCGTTGGAGAAAGTAATTTATCAGGTAAGCATAAATTCTGTTTTTTTAACTTGAATTGATTGTGCAGGTAGAGTTTGTATCTGGTGATATTGTGCAGGTAATGTTTGTATCTGATTAGTGATATTGTGCAGGTAAAGTTTGTATCTGATTAGTGATATTGTGCAGGTAACGTTTGTATCTGATTAGTGATATTGTGCAGGTAACGTTTGTATCTGATTAGTGATATTGTGCAGGTAATGTTTGTATCTGATTAGTGATATTGTGCAGGTAATGTTTGTATCTGATTAGTGATATTGTGCAGGTAATGTTTGTATCTGATTAGTGATATTGTGCAGGTAATGTTTGTATCTGATTAGTGATATTGTGCAGGTAACGTTTGTATCTGATTAGTGATATTGTGCAGGTAATGTTTGTATCTGATTAGTGATATTGTGCAGGTAATGTTTGTATCTGATTAGTGATATTGTGCAGGTAATGTTTGTATCTGATTAGTGATATTGTGCAGGTAATGTTTGTATCTGATTAGTGATATTGTGCAGGTAGCGTTTGTATCTGATTAGTGATGTTGTGCAGGTAACGTTTGTATCTGATTAGTGATGTTGTGCAGGTAATGTTTGTATCTGATTAGTGATATTGTGCAGGTAATGTTTGTATCTGATTGGTGATGTTGTGCAAGTAGCGTTTGTATTTGATTGGTGATTTTGTGCAGGGAGCGTTTGTATGTGATTGGTTGTGTTTCTTTCTAATGTCATCCAGTAAAACAGTGGGTAATGTTAGTGTTTTTGCCCTTGCACAAAACCAGTGTTTATTCAAAATATGTCCCCATAAATTGAAATATTAAGAATTTGAAGTGTGATTAGAAATACAGGTGTTACATGTTAAAGGGCCATGATACCCAAATGTTGAAACATTTTAAAGTGATGCAGCATAGCTGTAAAATGCTGACTAGAAAATATCACCTGAACATCTCTATGTAAAAAAGAAAGATATTTTACCTCAAAAGTTCCTCAGTAGCCACATCCCATTGTAATGGACTTTAAGCAGCAAATCAGTATGTTTATCCCGGGACAGCAAAGGGAGTGAGCTTACGTGCACACTCGTCTTATTTTCCTATTCAGTTTAAGGAAGTTTACTATGAAATCTCATGAGATCACAGTAAAAGAGTTCATGACCTCAGCACTGTTGATGCTGATTGGCTGCTGTTCATTTCTTCATTTAAAAAAAAAAAAAAAGTTTTTTTAAGCTGCAGCTGATTATAACTTTTTACACAGAACTTACTCTGCTGAGCTGAGGAGATTGTGAGGTAAAATCTCTTCCTTTTTTACATAGAGATGCTCAGGTGATATTTTCCTGTCTTCTTTTTACAGTTATACTGCATCAGTTTCAAGTGATTTAGCATAGGAGTATTATGTCCCTTTAAGAAAAGGGCTATTTTGTAATGTTAATGAAAAAAGCACAGCTAAAAAACTATGGTTGTAGAAAAAAATCTGCAGCCATTAACTTATGATTGTTACCTGATAACTGATTGTGATTAAGTCCTTTTTGTTTTATTATATTGCGTGAGCAGTTTCTCTTAATGAGATTTTAAAGGGATATGAAACCCAATTTTTGTTTCTTTCATGATTCAGATAGAGCAGCAACTTTCTAATTTACGCTTATTAGCAATTTCTTTGTTCTCTTGCCATCTTTATTTGAAAAAAGAAGGAATGTAAAGCGCTTAGGAGCCGGCCCATTTTTGGTTCAGAACCTGGGTACAGCTTGCTGATTGGTGGCTGACGTGGGTTTCCTATACCTTTTTTATCCTTATAATCTAGGTTGGCAGAAAATGACTTTGTTAATTATCCTGTTTTTATAATTTAGTTAAAAATCCTGTTATGAATTTGTACTGGCAGTTTATTTATGTTGTGTCTCTTTCATTGTGTACTGTCATTGCACAGAGACATTTTAACTTGTTGGTAGAAAAAGTTCTGCATATGCCCAGGCTATTTGCTATACAAAAAGTAAATAAGTTTTAGTGCTTTAATTCATTTACACTTTTTACAGAAAGTTAAAGGGATACTGTACTGTAAAATTTGTTACCGATTAATATGTTTCTAGTGACTTGTTCTACCACCATTTTATTTTGATTTGAAATGGCTGGTTTTGCTCATTGAAACACCAACCCATTGTTCTCAAGGGCTGGTCCATTTAAATGGAATGAGCCTGCAGGTAGATCAGACCTGGTATGTTCACTCTCTTTTATACACAAGTGTTAGCAGTAAGGTATTGCCATATTAATAATGGGTGGGGATGAAGTAAGAAAAGAAGGTATTTCAGATTTAAAAAATCTCTCCCACCTTCAGCTGGGAGGCTGGTTTATTGTGCTATGTCTTGTTTGCATAGCTTTACTAAACAGATTTATGCAGCAGCTATTTTAAATGACAGGATAAAGGAGCTGTGTGCAAATCATTGATACAAATTTATATTTGGGAACACATTAAAGGAGGTTTACAGTGCAGTCTCCCTTTAAGGTCATATTTTGCACAGATACAATTTGGGATTTCTGTGTCCGTGTGTTTCATTCAGCTGAGATTGCACCAGCTTTGGTTTCACATATTCCACTTCTGTTCTCCACAAGTTTCCATCCCATTTGCACCTCTCCTCACGCCCATTTCCCATAACTGGGTTTTTCAGGGGTGGATGATACATTATTTTATTTCCAACTACAGTAATTCTGGGTAAAAAACCTTCAGAGCAATGTGACATTCCAGGCAAATTGTTTTATGTTACTAGAGATGTGTAGCATAGACCTCATACAGCATTTAATCTAGAGGTAGGAGAGAGAGCTTCAGTTCTGTATCTTATAGAGACTGTATAATGTACCCTGTCACTCATTACCTGTCTGTCACACATCACTTGCTATTGTGTTTTGTTGAGTTGCCTTGACGTGTCTGAGACTCATTTCTCCTGTTACTCTGTGACTGCAGCTTTGGAGTGACGAGGTGGACAAGGTAAGAGCACTATGTAGGATTCATTTTGCTGTGTTTGTAAAGGTTTGAGATGATGCTGGGATTAAGTTGCTACTAACCATTATGTGATAACTGTTTTGTCTCCACTCATCTGTATAAAATTAACTGTTGCTTGTCTTCTACACTGGTAAGTACATAGGAAATGCTCGCTAGAGTCCATTCTAGGCTCAGCCTACACCTGGAACCTGTGGACTTCAATGTAATTAATATATTTTTGTTAGTCATTTTGTGTTTTGCACATTTCTATCTTTCACTGTGACTGACATATACCGGGCTATAATACGTACTTTTTATAATCAATGCATTACTGGAACACACTAAACACTGAGATTGTAATAGAACATGTGTAAATTTATAAGGGTGCTTTTTGTGTTTGTGCGAAACCTACAGCACGGCTCAAATGTGAGTAGCACCTAAAAACTACAAAACCGCTCAGCACAGATTGCTCAGCAGTTAAACGTTCTTACCCTTGGACCCCTTGTCCTGCTGTAGTAATGCTCCCTTACCAGCAGTAACTGTGCTCATAATAATCGTATCTAGTCCTACATGGTCTTACTCTGAAAGGGAAGCTATAGGATAACTTGTAAGATAGAAAAGTCGTAACATCGCTTCTAGCATTAAAAGGACATAAACACGAAATAAATCGATTTGTCTGAGAATAACATGTAGATTTATTTTTTAAAGTTTCATTAGTTGTTTAAATAGTCACAAAATAAGTGTAACGTTTTAGTGTCTATAAAACAATGGGAGCTGCCATGTTCATCCCATCCAGCATCTGGGGAGGGGTCCTGAGATTCAGATAACCATCCTTAGAAGAGGAATCATCTGACTCCAGTCCACCCCTTTTTAACTAATGGGGAGCTAGACAAGTCACTCAGTAGGGAAGATCCTGGCGAGCTAATGGCCTGGATATATTCTTCTTCCGTTACCTGCATGCGTGTGTGTTAAGCTGGAGGAGGCATAACCATTGTCAACTCAGGTATAGCATTTGGTGATAACTTGGCAGCAACCCCAGGGGTACAGTTTGGGTGAGCAGCAGAAACCTGACCCAAGAGCAGTGCAGCAAATCCCTTTGTAGGATTAGATATACACTCAGAATGATTTACAGTACCGCACTGTGAATAGGTGGTTGAGGAAAAGCCGGAAGGCGCACAATTAGTGAGACAAAAACTTATGTCCCAGTGCACTACTGGAGAGTGGTCCCCACCATTTTCTTGTGCTATAAACACTAACAAGAGCACAGGTGCAGTGAAAGGGGCTGCTTTTATAGTCTCTAATGTTAGTGGAGTGTGCTAATACTGGACAAACTTCTTAAAGCAACAGGGGAAGTAAAAAGCGCCCATGTGTAATGTTTGTGTAAATGTCCCAGGCTATGTGAATCAGGCATTCATGCTAATAGCTGATGGGCCAGGAAAGGTATACATTTACTTACCAGTAAGCACCTTCCTCTACCTTTCTTACTGTAGCTTAAATAGACTGCATCCAGTAGAAGGGACCATCTCCTCCAGGGGATTAGAAGATTTATCCACTTTTCATTTGAGAGGCCTATGACATCGCCACACTGAGATAATATTTCTGGCTCTTGTTCAGTCCTCTGTCCAAGAGGAAGATTAGAGAACTACAATGTTAAGATCAGGAGCATTTCAAAACTCACATTTTCCATTCTGGAGGCAAAAAAATGACTGTGGGATTACTGGGAGAGTGGGATGGATTAAATCTCTGGGATTATTGGTGTTTTGCCTCCTTGGGCTGGAGTGTAATCCCACATGTGATCTCTCATGGACTCTGATAATTTAAAAAAATAAATATCTTTTAATTCCTGGAAACAGAGAGATGGCAAAACCAAAGACCAAGTTAGCTGACAGATTCAACAGATCTAGTTAACATTCACCAATTAAATAACAACCAAAATATGCAAGGTAATTAAAAGAAATATAAAGACAGCCAAATCAGGATTATATTCCATTTAAACTCTGAATTAGGTTTCTAATAATCTTCAAGGTGCCAGACCATCAAATTCTTACAATTATCCAAACAATACATTTTACTAATGGCTTCCTATGACAAGATACTATCCCGGAAGTATAAATATCATGCACATTAAACAATCTTTCCTCATTACATTTAGCCTTCCAGGCAGAGCAAAACTAAATGGAGTTCTTTCATTATAAGACTCCTACAAAATGGTGTTTAAGTGGCTGGATCTGTTTTTCTGTGTTTAATCATAGTCAGCCAAACAACTTCATAATAAGCCTCTGTCCACTAACTGCTAATCTGATGCATGTGTCTGAATTTCAGGAGAGAGGAGGGAACCTGCAGTTCTTTGGGATAGTGAAGATTAGTGGCTGCATTTTCAGTGGCAAAAACGATTGATCCGTTGCAGCAGCCGTTAAATACCACATTACTATTCATAATATCACAGAAATAAAGACTTCAGATGAAGGAAATACTTTTCTGTGCTTAAACAGATATTCTAGACAAACATACCCGCATATGTCAGAGCAGAGACTGCCATTACTGTGCAATGTGTGCTTGGTTATTCACACTCTCTACCGGCTGTACACGTGCCTGGTTATTCACACTCTCTACCGGCTGTACACGTGCCTGGTTATTCACACTCTCTACCGGCTGTACACGTGCCTGGTTATTCACACTCTCTACTGGCTGTATGCGTCCTTGGTTATTCACACTCCTCTACCGGCTGTACGCGTGCCTGGTTATTCACACTCTCTACCGGCTGTACTCATGCCTGGTTATTCACACTCTCTACTGTCTGTACGTGTGCCTGGTTATTCACACTCCTCTACTGGCTCTACGCGAGCCTGGTTATTCACACTCTCTACCGGCTGTATGCGTCCTTGGTTATTCACACTCCTCTACTGGCTGTACTTGTGCCTGGTTATTCACTCTACTGGTTTTGTGCGTGCCTGGTTATTCACATGCTCTACGCGTGCCTGCTTATTCACACTCTACTGGCTCTACACGTGCCTGGTTATTCACACTCTACTGGCTCTACACGTGCCTGGTTATTCACACTCTACTGGCTCTACACGTGCCTGGTTATTCACACTCTACTGGCTCTACACGTGCCTGGTTATTTAGACTCTACTGGCTCTATGCCTGTTTTTTCACACTCTACTGGCTCTACGCGTGCCTGGTTATTCACACTCTCTACTGGCTCTACGCGTGCCTGGTTATTCACACTCTGTACGCGTGCCTGGTTATTCACACTCTACTGGCTCTATGCCTGTCTGTTTTTTCACACTCTCTACTGGCTCTATGCCTGTCTGTTTTTTCACACTCTCTACTGGCTCTATGCGTGCCTGGTTCTTCACACGCTCTACGCGTGCCTGGTTATTCACACTCTACTGGCTCTATGCCTGTCTGTTTTTTTACCACTCTCTACTGGCTCTATGCCTGTCTGTTTTTTTTCCCACTCTCTACTGGCTCTATGCCTGTCTGTTTTTTTCCCACTCTCTACTGGCTCTATGCCTGTCTGTTTTTTCACACTCTCTACTGGCTCTATGCCTGTCTGTTTTTTCACACTCTCTACTGTCTGTAGGTGTGCCTGGTTATTCACACTCTCTACTGTCTGTACGTGTGCCTGGTTATTCACACTCTCTACTGGCTGTATGCGTGCCTGGTTATTTACACTCCTCAACTGACTGTACTTGTGCCTGGTTATTCACACTCTCTCTACTGGCTCTATGCGTGCCTGGTTATTCACATTCTCTATCGGCTGTATGCATCCTTGGTTATTCACACTCCTCTGACTGTACTTGTGCCTGGTTATTCACACTCTACTGGCTCTAGGCGTCCTTGGTTATTCACACTCTATTGGTTCTACTCGTGCCTGGTTATTCACACTATCTACTGGCTGTATGCGTGCCTGGTTATTCACAATCTCTCCCGTCTGTACGCGTGCCTGGTTTTTCATACTCTCTACCATCTGTACGCGTCCTTGGTTATTCACACTCTCTACTTGCTCTACCCGTTTCTGGTTATTCACACTCTCTACTGGCTCTACGCATCCTTTGGTTATTCACACTCCTCTACTGGCCGTACTCGTGCCTAGTTATTCGCACTCTCTACTGTCTGTACGCGTCCTTGGTTATTCACACTCCTCTACTGGCTCTATGCGCGCCCAGTTATTCACACTCCTCTACTGGCTCTACGTGTGCCCGGTTATTCACACTCTACTAGCTCTACACGTGCCTGGTTATTCACACTCTACTGGCTCTACACGTGCCTGGTTATTCACACTCTCTACCGGCTGTATGCGTCCTTGGTTATTCACACTCCTCTACTGGCTGTACTTGTGCCTGGTTATTCACTCTACTGGTTCTATGCGTGCCTGGTTATTCACATGCTCTACGCGTGCCTGCTTATTGACACTCTACTGGCTCTACACGTGCCTGGTTATTCACAC
Organism: Bombina bombina; assembly: GCF_027579735.1. Classification (NCBI taxonomy): domain Eukaryota; kingdom Metazoa; phylum Chordata; class Amphibia; order Anura; family Bombinatoridae; genus Bombina; species Bombina bombina. The sequence continues at coordinate 124,673,359 of NC_069510.1, forward strand.
TCTACTGGCTCTTCACGTGCCTGGTTATTCACACTCTACTGGCTCTACACGTGCCTGGTTATTCACACTCTACTGGCTCTACACGTGCCTGGTTATTTACACTCTACTGGCTCTATGCCTGTTTTTTCACACTCTCAACTGGCTCTACGCGTGCCTGGTTATTCACACTCTCTACGCGTGCCTGGTTATTCACACTCTCTACTGGCTCTATGCGTGCCTGGTTCTTCAGATGCTCTACGCGTGCCTGGTTATTCACACTCTACTGGCTCTATGCCTGTCTGTTTTTTCACACTCTCTACTGTCTGTACGCTTGCCTGGTTATTCACACACTCTACTGTCTGTACGCATGCCTGGTTATTCACACTCTCTACTGGCTGTATGCGTGCCTGGTTATTCACACTCTCTACTGGCTGTACGCGTGCCTGGTTATTCACACTCTCTACTGGCTGTATGCGTGCCTGGTTATTTACACTCCTCAACTGACTGTACTTGTGCCTGGTTATTCACACTCTCAACTGGCTCTACGCGTGCCTGGTTATTCACATTCTCTACCGGCTGTATGCATCCTTGGTTATTCACACTCCTCTGACTGTACTTGTGCCTGGTTATTCACACTCTACTGGCTCTAGGCGTCCTTGGTTATTCACACTCTATTGGTTCTACTCGTGCCTGGTTATTCACACTATCTACTGGCTGTATGCGTGCCTGGTTATTCACAATCTCTCCCGTCTGTACGCGTGCCTGGTTTTTCATACTCTCTACCATCTGTACGCGTCCTTGGTTATTCACACTCTCTACTTTCTCTACCCGTTTCTGTTTATTCACACTCTCTACTGGCTCTACGCATCCTTTGGTTATTCACACTCCTCTACTGGCCGTACTCGTGCCTAGTTATTCGCACTCTCTACTGTCTGTACGCGTCCTTGGTTATTCACACTCCTCTACTGGCTCTATGCGCGCCCAGTTATTCACACTCCTCTACTGGCTGTACGCGTGTCTGGTTATTCACACTCTCTACCGGCTGTACGCGTGTCTGGTTATTCACACACTCTACTGGCTGTACACGTCCTTGGTTATTCACACTCTCTACTGGCTCTATGCGTCCTTGGTTATTCCCACTCTCTACTGGCTGTACGGGTGTCTGGTTATTCCCACTCTCTACCGGCTGTATGCGTCCTTGGTTATTCACACTCTCTACTAGCTGTACGCGTCCTTGGTTATTCACACTCTCTCCAGTCTGTACGTGTGCCTGGTTATTCACACTCTCTCCCATCTGTACGCGTGCCTGGTTTTTCATACTCTCTACCGGCTGTACGCGTCCTTGGTTATTCACACTCTCTACTGGCTCTATGCGGGCCTGGTTATTCACACACTCTCTTCTGGCTCTACGCTTCCTTGGTTATTCACACTCTACTGTTTCTACTCGTGCCTGGTTATTCACTCTCTACTGGCTCTACTCGTGCCTGGTTATTCACACTCTTCTACTGGCTCTACTCGTGCCCAGTTATTCACACTCTAGTGGCTCTACGTGTGCCTGGTTATTCACACACTCTACTGGCTCTAGGCGTCCTTGGTCATTCACACTCTACTGGTTCTACTCGTGCCTGGTTATTCACACTCTTTACTGGCTCTACTCGTGCCTGGTTATTCACGCACTCTACTGGCTGTATGCGTGCCTGGTTATTCACACTCTTTACTGGCTCTACTCGTGCCTGGTTATTCACACTCTCTCCCGTCTGTATGCATGCCTGGTTTTTCATACTCTCTACCGTCTGTACGCGTCCTTGGTTATTCACACTCTCTACTGGCTCTACTCATACCTAGTTATTCACACTCTCTACTTGCTCTAACCGTTTCTGGTTATTCACACACTCCACTGGCTCTACGCGTCCTTTGGTTAATCAAACTCCTCTACTGGCCGTACTCGTGCCTGGTTTTTCACACTCTCTATCGTCTGTATGCGTCCTTGGTTATTCACACTCCTCTACTGGCTCTATGCTTGCCTGGTTATTCACACTCCTCTACTGGCTCTAAGCGTGCCTGGTTATTCACACTCTCTACCGGGTGTATGCGTCCTTGGTTATTCACATACTCTACCGGCTGTATGCGTCCTTGGTTATTCACACTCTCTACTGGCTGTATGCGTGCCTGGTTATTCACACTCTCTACTGGCTGTATGCGTGCCTGGTTATTCACACTCTCTACTGGCTGTACGCGTGCCTGGTTATTCACACTCTCTACTGGCTGTACGCGTGCCTGGTTATTCACACTCTCTACTGGCTGTATGCGTGCCTGGTTATTCACACACTCTACTGGCTGTACGCGTCCTTGGTTATTCACACTCCTCTACTGGCTCTATGCTTGCCTGGTTATTCACACTCCTCTACCGGCTGTATGCGTCCTTGGTTATTCACACTCTCTTCACTCTGTATGCGTCCTTAGTTATTCACACTCTCTATCTGGCTGTACGCGTGCCTGGTTATTCACACTCTCTACTGGCTGTACGCGTGCCTGGTTATTCACACTCTCTACTGGCTGTACGCGTGCCTGGTTATTCACTCTACTGGTTCTATGCGTTCCTGGTTAATCACATGCTCTACGCGTGCCTGCTTATTCACACTCTCTACTGGCTGTACGCGTGCCGGGTTATTCACACTCTCTACTGGCTGTATGCGTGCCTGGTTATTCACACTCTCTACTGGCTGTACGCGTGCCTGGTTATTCACACTCTCTACCGGCTGTATGCGTCCTTGGTTATTCACACACTCTACCGGCTGTATGCGTCCTTGGTTATTCACACTCTCTCCACTCTGTATGCGTCCTTAGTTATTCACACTCTCTATCTGGCTGTACGCGTGCCTGGTTATTCACACTCTCTACTGGCTCTACACGTGCCTGGTTATTCACACTCTACTGGCTCTACACGTGCCTGGTTATTCACACTCTACTGGCTCTACACGTGCCTGGTTATTCACACTCTACTGGCTCTACACGTGCCTGGTTATTCACACTCTACTGGCTCTACACGTGCCTGGTTATTCACACTCTACTGGCTCTACACGTGCCTGGTTATTTACACTCTACTGGCTCTACACGTGCCTGGTTATTTACACTCTACTGGCTCTACGCGTGCCTGGTTATTCACACTCTCTACTGGCTCTACGCGTGCCTGGTTATTCACACTCTCTACTGGCTCTACGCGTGCCTGGTTATTCACACTCTCTACTGGCTCTATGCGTGCCTGGTTCTTCAGACGCTCTACGCGTGCCTGGTTATTCACACTCTACTGGCTCTATGCCTGTCTGTTTTTTCTCACACTCTACTGGCTCTATGCCTGTCTGTTTTTTCACACTCTCTACTGTCTGTACGCGTGCCTGGTTATTCACACTCTCTACTGTCTGTACGCGTGCCTGGTTATTCACACTCTCTACTGGCTGTATGCGTGCCTGGTTATTTACACTCCTCAACTGACTGTACTTGTGTCTGGTTATTCACACTCTCTCTACTGGCTCTATGCGTGCCTGGTTATTCACACTCTCTCTACTGGCTCTATGCGTGCCTGGTTATTCACACTCTCAACTGGCTCTACGCGTGCCTGGTTATTCACATTCTCTACCGGCTGTATGCATCCTTGGTTATTCACACTCCTCTGACTGTACTTGTGCCTGGTTATTCACACTCTACTGGCTCTAGGCGTCCTTGGTTATTCACACTCTATCTGGCTGTACGCATGCCTGGTTATTCACACTCTCTACTGGCTGTACGCGTGCCTGGTTATTCACACTCTCTACTGGCTGTATGCGTGCCTGGTTATTCACACTCTCTACTGGCTGTACGCGTGCCTGGTTATTCACACTCTCTACCGGCTGTATGCGTCCTTGGTTATTCACACACTCTACCGGCTGTATGCGTCCTTGGTTATTCACACTCTCTCCACTCTGTATGCGTCCTTAGTTATTCACACTCTCTATCTGGCTGTACGCGTGCCTGGTTATTCACACTCTCTACTGGCTGTACACGTGCCTGGTTATTCACTCTACTGGTTCTATGCGTTCCTGGTTATTCACATGCTCTACACGTGCCTGGTTATTCACACTCTACTGGCTCTACACGTGCCTGGTTATTCACACTCTACTGGCTCTACACGTGCCTGGTTATTCACACTCTACTGGCTCTACACGTGCCTGGTTATTCACACTCTACTGGCTCTACACGTGCCTGGTTATTCACACTCTACTGGCTCTACACGTGCCTGGTTATTCACACTCTACTGGCTCTACGCGTGCCTGGTTATTCACACTCTCTACTGGCTCTACGCGTGCCTGGTTATTCACACTCTCTACTGGCTCTATGCGTGCCTGGTTATTCACACTCTACTGGCTCTATGCCTGTCTGTTTTTTCTCACACTCTACTGGCTCTATGCCTGTCTGTTTTTTCACACTCTCTACTGTCTGTACGCGTGCCTGGTTATTCACACTCTCTACTGTCTGTATGCGTGCCTGGTTATTCACACTCTCTACTGGCTCTACGCGTGCCTGGTTATTCACATTCTCTACCGGCTGTATGCATCCTTGGTTATTCACACTCCTCTGACTGTACTTGTGCCTGGTTATTCACACTCTACTGGCTCTAGGCGTCCTTGGTTATTCACACTCTATTGGTTCTACTCGTGCCTGGTTATTCACACTATCTACTGGCTGTATGCGTGCCTGGTTATTCACACTCTCTACTGGCTGTATGCGTGTCCGGTTATTCACACACTTTACTGGCTCTACACGTGCCTGGTTATTCACACTCCTCTACTGGCTCTACGCGAGCCTGGTTATTCACACTCTCTACCGGCTGTATGCATCCTTGGTTATTCACACTCCTCTACTGACTGTACTTGTGCAAGGTTATTCACACTCTACTGGCTCTACGCGTCCTTGGTTCTATGCGGGCCTGGTTATTCACATTCTCTCTACTGGCTCTACGTGTCCTTGGTTATTTACACTCTACTGGTTCTACTCATGCCTGGTTATTCACACGCTCTACTGGCCCTACTCATGCCTGGTTATTCACACACTCTACTGGCTCTACGCGTCCTTTGGTTATTCACACTCCTCTACTGGCTGTACTCGTGCCTGGTTATTCACACTTCTCTACTGGCTCTACGTGTGCCTGGTTATTCACACTCCTCTACTGGCTGTATGCATCCTTGGTTATTCACACTCCTCTACTGACTGTACTTGTGCAAAGTTATTCACACTCTACTGGCTCTACGCGTCCTTGGTTATTCACACTCTATTGGTTCTACTCGTGCCTGGTTATTCACACTATCTACTGGCTGTATGCGTGCCTGGTTATTCACAATCTCTCCCGGCTGTATGCGTGCCTGGTTTTTCATACTCTCTACCATCTGTACGCGTCCTTGGTTATTCACACTCTCTACTTGCTCTACCCGTTTCTGGTTATTCACACTCTCTACTGGCTCTACGCATCCTTTGGTTATTCACACTCCTCTACTGGCCGTACTCGTGCCTAGTTATTCGCACTCTCTACTGTCTGTACGCGTCCTTGGTTATTCACACTCCTCTACTGGCTCTATGCGCGCCCAGTTATTCACACTCTCTACCGGCTGTACGCGTGTCTGGTTATTCACACACCTCTACTGGCTGTACACGTCCTTGGTTATTCATACACTCTACTGGCTGTACACGTCCTTGGTTATTCACACTCTCTACTGGCTCTATGCGTCCTTGGTTATTCCCACTCTTTACTGGCCGTACGGTTGTCTGGTTATTCCCACTCTCTACCGGCTGTATGCGTCCTTGGTTATTCACACTCTCTACTGGCTGTACGCGTCCTTGGTTATTCACACTCTCTCCAGTCTGTACGTGTGCCTGGTTATTCACACTCTCTCCCATCTGTACGCGTGCCTGGTTTTTCATACTCTCTACCGGCTGTACGCGTCCTTGGTTATTCACACTCTCTACTATCTCTATGCGGGCCTGGTTATTCACACTCTCTCTACTGGCTCTACGCTTCCTTGGTTATTCACACTCTCTACTGTTTCTACTCGTGCCTGGTTATTCACTCTCTACTGGCTCTACTCGTGCCTGGTTATTCACATTCTTCTACTGGCTCTACTCGTGCCCAGTTATTCACACTCTCTAGTGGCTCTACGTGTGCCTGGTTATTCACACACTCTACTGGCTCTAGGCGTCCTTGGTCATTCACACTCTACTGGTTCTACTCGTGCCTGGTTATTCACACTCTTTACTGGCTCTACTCGTGCCTGGTTATTCACGCACTCTACTGGCTGTATGCGTGCCTGGTTATTCACACTCTTTACTGGCTCTACTCGTGCCTGGTTATTCACACTCTCTCCCGTCTGTATGCATGCCTGGTTTTTCATACTCTCTACCGTCTGTACGCGTCCTTGGTTATTCACACTCTCTACTGGCTCTACTCATACCTAGTTATTCACACTCTCTACTTGCTCTAACCGTTTCTGGTTATTCACACACTCCACTGGCTCTACGCGTCCTTTGGTTATTCAAACTCCTCTACTGGCCGTACTCGTGCCTGGTTTTTCACACTCTCTATCGTCTGTATGCGCCCTTGGTTATTCACACTCCTCTACTGGCTCTATGCTTGCCTGGTTATTCACACTCCTCTACTGGCTCTAAGCGTGCCTGGTTATTCACACTCTCTACCGGCTGTATGCGTCCTTGGTTATTCACACACTCTACCGGCTGTATGCGTCCTTGGTTATTCACACTCTCTCCACTCTGTATGCGTCCTTAGTTATTCACACTCTCTATCTGGCTGTACGCGTGCCTGGTTATTCACACTCTCTACTGGCTGTATGCGTGCCTGGTTATTCACACTCTCTACTGGCTGTATGCGTGCCTGGTTATTCACACTCTCTACTGGCTGTATGCGTGCCTGGTTATTCACACTCTCTACTGGCTGTACGCGTGCCTGGTTATTCACACTCTCTACTGGCTGTATGCGTGCCTGGTTATTCACACTCTCTACTGGCTGTACGCGTGCCTGGTTATTCACACTCTCTACTGGCTGTATGCGTGCCTGGTTATTCACACTCTCTACTGGCTGTATGCGTGCCTGGTTATTCACACTCTCTACTGGCTGTACGCGTGCCTGGTTATTCACACTCTCTACTGGCTGTATGCGTGCCTGGTTATTCACACACTCTACTGGCTGTACGCGTCCTTGGTTATTCACACTCCTCTACTGGCTCTATGCTTGCCTGGTTATTCACACTTCTCTACTGGCTCTAAGCGTGCCTGGTTATTCACACTCTCTACCGGCTGTATGCGTGCCTGGTTATTCACACTCTCTACTGGCTGTATGCGTGCCTGGTTATTCACACTCTCTACTGGCTGTACGCGTGCCTGGTTATTCACACTCTCTACCGGCTGTATGCGTCCTTGGTTATTCACACACTCTACCGGCTGTATGCGTCCTTGGTTATTCACACTCTCTCCACTCTGTATGCGTCCTTAGTTATTCACACTCTCTATCTGGCTGTACGCGTGCCTGGTTATTCACACTCTTTACTGGCTGTACGCGTGCCTGGTTATTCACACATTCTACTGGCTGTACGCGTGCCTGGTTATTCACACATTCTACTGGCTGTACGCGTGTCTGGTTATTCACACTCTCTACTGGCTGTACGCATGCCTGGTTATTCACACATTCTACTGGCTGTACGCGTGCCTGGTTATTCCACTCTACTGGCTGTACGCGTGTCTGGTTATTCACACTCTCTACTGGCTGTACGCGTGCCTGGTTATTCCCACACTCTACCGGCTGTACGCGTGCCTGGTTATTCACACACTCTACCGGCTGTACGCGTGCCTGGTTATTCACACTCTACTGGCTGTACGCGTGCCTGGTTATTCACACTCTCTACTGGCTGTATGCGTGTCCGGTTATTCACACACTTTACTGGCTCTACACGTGCCTGGTTATTCACACTCCTCTACTGGCTCTACGCGAGCCTGGTTATTCACACTCTCTACCGGCTGTATGCATCCTTGGTTATTCACACTCCTCTACTGACTGTACTTGTGCAAGGTTATTCACACTCTACTGGCTCTACGCGTCCTTGTTTCTATGCGGGCCTGGTTATTCACATTCTCTCTACTGGCTCTACGTGTCCTTGGTTATTTACACTCTACTGGTTCTACTCATGCCTGGTTATTCACACTCTCTACTGGCCCTACTCATGCCTGGTTATTCACACACTCTACTGGCTCTACGCGTCCTTTGGTTATTCACACTCCTCTACTGGCTGTACTCGTGCCTGGTTATTCACACTCCTCTACTGGCTCTACGTGTGCCTGGTTATTCACACTCCTCTACTGGCTGTATGCATCCTTGGTTATTCACACTCCTCTACTGACTGTACTTGTGCAAGGTTATTCACACTCTACTGGCTCTACGCGTCCTTTGGTTATTCACACTCCTCTACTGGCTGTATGCGTGCAAGGTTATTCACACTCCTCTACTGGCTGTACTCGTGCCTGGTTATTCACACTCCTCTACTGGCTCTACGTGTGCCTGGTTATTCACACTCCTCTACTGGTTGTATGCGTCCTTGGTTATTCACACTCTCTACCGGCTGTACGCGTGCCTGGTTATTCACACTCTCTACTGGCTGTATGCGTGCCTGGTTATTCACACTCTCTACTGGCTGTATGCGTGCCTGGTTATTCACACTCTCTACTGGCTGTACGCGTGCCTGGTTATTCACACTCTCTACTGGCTGTATGCGTGCCTGGTTATTCACACTCTCTACTGGCTGTACGCGTGCCTGGTTATTCACACTCTCTACTGGCTGTATGCGTGCCTGGTTATTCACACTCTCTACTGGCTGTATGCGTGCCTGGTTATTCACACTCTCTACTGGCTGTATGCGTGCCTGGTTATTCACACTCTCTACTGGCTGTACGCGTGCCTGGTTATTCACACTCTCTACTGGCTGTATGCGTGCCTGGTTATTCACACACTCTACTGGCTGTACGCGTCCTTGGTTATTCACACTCCTCTACTGGCTCTATGCTTGCCTGGTTATTCACACTTCTCTACTGGCTCTAAGCGTGCCTGGTTATTCACACTCTCTACCGGCTGTATGCGTGCCTGGTTATTCACACTCTCTACTGGCTGTATGCGTGCCTGGTTATTCACACTCTCTACTGGCTGTACGCGTGCCTGGTTATTCACACTCTCTACCGGCTGTATGCGTCCTTGGTTATTCACACACTCTACCGGCTGTATGCGTCCTTGGTTATTCACACTCTCTCCACTCTGTATGCGTCCTTAGTTATTCACACTCTCTATCTGGCTGTACGCGTGCCTGGTTATTCACACTCTCTAACGGCTGTACGCGTGCCTGGTTATTCACACACTCTACTGGCTGTACGCGTCCTTGGTTATTCACACTCTTTACTGGCTGTACGCGTGCCTGGTTATTCACACATTCTACTGGCTGTACGCGTGCCTGGTTATTCACACATTCTACTGGCTGTACGCGTGTCTGGTTATTCACACTCTCTACTGGCTGTACGCATGCCTGGTTATTCACATTTTCTACTGGCTGTACGCGTGCCTGGTTATTCCACTCTACTGGCTGTACGCGTGTCTGGTTATTCACACTCTCTACTGGCTGTACGCATGCCTGGTTATTCACACACTCTACCGGCTGTACGCGTGCCTGGTTATTCACACACTCTACCGGCTGTACGCGTGCCTGGTTATTCACACACTCTACTGGCTGTACGCGTGCCTGGTTATTCACACTCTACTGGCTGTACGCGTGCCTGGTTATTCACACTCTCTACTGGCTGTATGCGTGTCCGGTTATTCACACACTTTACTGGCTCTACACGTGCCTGGTTATTCACACTCCTCTACTGGCTCTACGCGAGCCTGGTTATTCACACTCTCTACCGGCTGTATGCATCCTTGGTTATTCACACTCCTCTACTGACTGTACTTGTGCAAGGTTATTCACACTCTACTGGCTCTACGCGTCCTTGTTTCTATGCGGGTCTGGTTATTCACATTCTCTCTACTGGCTCTACGTGTCCTTGGTTATTTACACTCTACTGGTTCTACTCATGCCTGGTTATTCACACGCTCTACTGGCCCTACTCATGCCTGGTTATTCACACACTCTACTGGCTCTACGCGTCCTTTGGTTATTCACACTCCTCTACTGGCTGTACTCGTGCCTGGTTAGTCACACTCCTCTACTGGCTCTACGTGTGCCTGGTTATTCACACTCCTCTACTGGCTGTATGCATCCTTGGTTATTCACACTCCTCTACTGACTGTACTTGTGCAAGGTTATTCACACTCTACTGGCTCTACGCGTCCTTTGGTTATTCACACTCCTCTACTGGCTGTATGCGTGCAAGGTTATTCACACTCCTCTACTGGCTGTACTCGTGCCTGGTTATTCACACTCCTCTACTGGCTCTACGTGTGCCTGGTTATTCACACTCCTCTACTGGTTGTATGCGTCCTTGGTTATTCACACTCTCTACCGGCTGTACGCGTGCCTGGTTATTCACACACTCTACTGGCTGTACGCGTCCTTGGTTATTCACACTCTCTACTGGCTGTACGCGTGCCTGGTTATTCACATATTCTACTGGCTGTACGCGTGTCTGGTTATTCACACTCTCTACTGGCTGTACGCGTGCCTTGTTATTCACACATTCTACTGGCTGTACGCGTGCCTGGTTATTCACACTCTCTACTGGCTGTACGCGTGCCTGGTTATTCACACTCTCTCTACTGGCTGTACGCGTGCCTGGTTATTCACACTCTCTACTGGCTGTATGCGTGTCCGGTTATTCACACACTTTACTGGCTCTACACGTGCCTGGTTATTCACACTCCTCTACTGGCTCTACGCGAGCCTGGTTATTCACACTCTCTCTACCGGCTGTATGCATCCTTGGTTATTCACACTCCTCTACTGACTGTACTTGTGCAAGGTTATTCACACTCTACTGGCTCTACGCGTCCTTGGTTCTATGCGGGCCTGGTTATTCACATTCTCTCTACTGGCTCTACGTGTCCTTGGTTATTTACACTCTACTGGTTCTACTCGTGCCTGGTTATTCACACGCTCTACTGGCCCTACTCATGCCTGGTTATTCACACACTCTACTGGCTCTACGCGTCCTTTGGTTATTCACACTCCTCTACTGGCTGTACACGTGCCTGGTCATTCACACTCCTCTACTGGCTGTACACGTGCCTGGTCATTCACACTCCTCTACTGGCTCTACGTGTGCCTGGTTATTCACACTCCTCTACTGGCTGTATGCATCCTTGCGTCTGTACGCATTCTTGGTTATTCACATTCTCTACTGGCTGTATGCGTCCTTAGTTATTTACACTCCTTAACTGACTGTACTTGTGTCTGGTTATTCACACTCTCTCTACTGGCTCTACACGTGCCTGGTTATCCACACTCTCTACTGGCTCTACATGTGCCTGGTTATTCACACTACCGGCTGTACTTGTGCCAGGTTATTCACACTCTACTGGCTCTAGGCGTCCTTGATTATTCACACTCTACTGGTTCTACTCGTGCCTGGTTATTCACACTCTTTACTGGCTCTACTCGTGCCTGGTTATTCACACTATCTACTGGCTGTATGCGTGCCTGGTTATTCACAATCTCTCCCGTCTGTACGCGTGCCTGGTTTTTCATACTCTATACTGTCTGTACGCCTCCTTGGTTATTCACACTCTACTTGCTCTACCCGTTTCTGGTTATTCACACTCTCTACTGGCTCTACGCATCCTTTGGTTATTCACACTCCTCTACTGGCCGTACTCTTGCCTAGTTATTCACACTCTCTACTGTCTGTACGTGTGCCTGGTTATTCGAACTCTCTACTGTCTGTACACGTCCTTGGTTATTCACACTCCTCTACTGGCTGTACTCGTGCCTGGTTATTCACACTCCTCTACTGGCTCTACGTGTGCCTGGTTATTCACACTCCTCTACTGGTTGTATGCGTCCTTGGTTATTCACACTCTTTACCGGCTGTACGCGTGCCTGGTTATTCACACACTCTACTGGCTGTACGCGTCCTTGGTTATTCACACTCTCTACTGGCTGTACGCGTCCTTGGTTATTCACACTCTACTGGCTGTACGCGTGCCTGGTTATTCACACATTCTACTGGCTGTACGTGTGTCTGGTTATTCACACTCTCTACTGGCTGTACACATGCCTGGTTATTCACACATTCTACTGGCTGTACGCATGCCTGGTTATTCCACTCTACTGGCTGTATGCGTGTCTGGTTATTCACACTCTCTACTGGCTGCTCGCGTGCCTGGTTATTCACACACTCTACCGGCTGTACACGTGCCTGGTTATTCACACTCTCTACTGGCTGTACGCATGCCTGGTTATTCACACTCTCTACTGGCTGTACGCGTGCCTGGTTATTCACACTCTCTACTGGCTGTATGCGTGTCCGGTTATTCACACACTTTACTGGCTCTACACGTGCCTGGTTATTCACACTCCTCTACTGGCTCTACGCGAGCCTGGTTATTCACACTCTCTACCGGCTGTATGCATCCTTGGTTATTCACACTCCTCTACTGACTGTACTTGTGCAAGGTTATTCACACTCTACTGGCTCTACGCGTCCTTGGTTCTATGCGGGCCTGGTTATTCACATTCGCTCTACGTGTCCTTGGTTATTTACACTCTACTGGTTCTACTCGTGCCTGGTTATTCACACGCTCTACTGGCCCTACTCATGCCTGGTTATTCACACACTCTACTGGCTCTACGTGTGCCTGGTTATTCACACTCCTCTACTGGCTGTATGCATCCTTGGTTATTCACACTCCTCTACTGGCTGTATGCATCCTTGGTTATTCACACTCCTCTACTGACTGTACTTGTGCAAGGTTATTCACACTCTACTGGCTCTACGCGTCCTTGGTTCTATGCGGGCCTGGTTATTCACATTCTCTCTACTGGCTCTACGCGTCCTTGGTTATTTACACTCTACTGGTTCTACTCGTGCCTGGTTATTCACACGCTCTACTGGCCCTACTCATGCCTGGTTATTCACACTCCTCTACTGGCTGTACTCGTGCCTGGTTATTCACACTCCTCTACTGGCTCTACGTGTGCCTGGTTATTCACACTCCTCTACTGGCTTTATGCGTCCTTGGTTATTCACACTCTCTACCAGCTGTACGCATGTCTGGTTATTCACACACTCTACTGGCTGTACGCGTCCTTGGTTATTCACACTCTCTACTGGCTGTACGCGTGCCTGGTTATTCACACATTCTACTGTCTGTACACGTGCCTGGTTATTCATACTCTACTGGCTGTACGCGTGTCTGGTTATTCACACTCTCTACTGGCTGTACGCGTGCCTGGTTATTCACACATTCTACTGGCTGTACGCGTGCCTGGTTATTCCACTCTACTGGCTGTATGCGTGTCTGGTTATTCACACTCTCTACTGGCTGTATGCGTGTCTGGTTATTCACACTCTCTACTGGCTGTACGCGTGCCTGGTTATTCACACTCTCTACTGGCTGTACGCGTGCCTGGTTATTCACACTCTCTACTGGCTGTACGCGTGCCTGGTTATTCACACTCTACTGGCTGTACGCGTGCCTGGTTTTTCACACTCTCTACTGGCTGTACGCGTGCCTGGTTATTCACACTCTCTACTGGCTGTATGCGTCCTTGGTTATTCACACTCTCTACTGGCTCTACATGTGCCTGGTTATTCACACGCTTTACCGTCTGTATGCATTCTTGGTTATTCACATTCTCTACTGGCTGTATGCGTCCTTGGTTATTTACACTCCTCAACTGACTGTACTTGTGTCTGGTTATTCACACTCTCTCTACTGGCTCTACATGTGCCTGGTTATTCACACTACCGGCTGTACTTGTGCCAGGTTATTCACACTCTACTGGCTCTAGGCGTCCTTGATTATTCACACTCTACTGGTTCTACTCGTGCCTGGTTATTCACACTCTTTACTGGCTCTACTCGTGCCTGGTTATTCACACTATCTACTGGCTGTATGCGTGCCTGGTTATTCACAATCTCTCCCGTCTGTACGCGTGCCTGGTTTTTCATACTCTCTACTGTCTGTACGCCTCCTTGGTTATTCACACTCTACTTGCTCTACCCGTTTCTGGTTATTAACACTCTCTACTGGCTCTACGCATCCTTTGGTTATTCACACTCCTCTACTGGCCGTACTCTTGCCTGGTTATTCGCACTCTCTACTGTCTGTACGTGTGCCTGGTTATTTGCACTCTCTACTGTCTGTACGCGTCCTTGGTTATTCGCACTCCTCTACTGGGTTTATGTGTGCCTGGTTATTCACACTCTACCGGCTGTATGCGTCCTTGGTTATTCACACTCTCTACCGGCTGTACGTGTGTCTGGTTATTCACACACTCTACTGGCTGTATGTGTCCTTGGTTATTCACACTCTACTGGCTGTACACGTCCTTGGTTATTCACACTCTCTACTGGCTCTATGCGTGCCTGGTTATTCTCACACTCTCCCATCTGTACGCGTGCCTGGTTATTCACACTCTCTACTGGCTCTATGCGGGCCTTGTTATTCACACTCTCTCTACTGGCTCTACGCTTCCTTGGTTATTCACACACTACTGGTTCTACTCGTGCCTGGTTATTCACACTCTCTACTGTCTGTACGCATCCTTGGTTATTCACACTCCTCTACTGGCTCTACCCGTGCCTGGTTATTCACACTCTCTACCGGCTGTATCCATCCTTGGTTATTCACACTCTCTACCAGCTGTACGCGTGTCTGGTTATTCACACTCCTCTACTGGCTGTACAAGTCCTTGGTTATTCACACTCTCTACCGGCTGTATGCGTCCTTGGTTATTCACACTCTCTACCAGCTGTACGCATGTCTGGTTATTCACACACTCCACTGGCTGTACACGTCCTTGGTTATTCACACTCTCTACTGGCTCTATGCGTGTCTGGTTATTCACACTCTCTACTGGCTCTATGCGCCCTTTGTAATTCACTTTCTCTCTACCGGCTGTATGCGTGCCTGGTTATTCACTCTCTCCTGTCTGTATTCGTGCCTGGTTTTTTATACTCTCTACCGTCTGTACGCGTCCTTGGTTATTCACACTCTCTACTGGCTCTACGCATACCTAGGTATTCACACTCTCTACTTGCTCTAAACGTTTCTGGTTATTCACACACTCCACTGGCTCGGCGCGTCCTTTGGTTATTCACACTCCTCTACTGACCCTACTCGTGCCTGGTTATTCACACTCTCTACCGTCTGTACGCGTTCTTGGTTATTCACACTCCTCTACTGGCTCTACGCATGCCTGGTTATTCACACTCTCTACTGGCTCTATGCATGCCTGGTTATTCACACTCTCTACTGGCTCTACGCATGCCTGGTTATTCACACTCTCTACTGGCTCTACGCATGCCTGGTTATTCACACTCTCTACTGGCTCTATGCGTGCCTGGTTATTCACACTTTCTAGCGGCTGTACACGTCCTTGCAGCGAATACCACAGTTTGACTTTTGATGCTAGTGATTGGCATTTAGAAATGGAAGACCAGTTCTGAGAGGTGCAAGCCATACATTTATGATTGATCTGTTAATGCTGCTACATTTTCACACTTTAGTACCTTTTGGTTGGAATCCTGAAGGAACAAAATATCTTTAAAAAAGACACTAAAGTCAAAATTAAACATTAATGATTCAGACGGAGACTTTATAATGTAATCCTATTTTCTCCAACATAGGTGTGTCCGGTCCACGGCGTCATCCTTACTTGTGGGATATTCTCTTCCCCAACAGGAAATGGCAAAGAGCCCAGCAAAGCTGGTCACATGATCCCTCCTAGGCTCCGCCTACCCCAGTCATTCTCTTTGCCGTTGTACAGGCAACATCTCCACGGATATGGCTTAGAGTTTTTTAGTGTTTAACTGTAGTTTTTATTATTCAATCAAGAGTTTGTTATTTTAAAATAGTGCTGGTATGTACTATTTACTCAGAAACAGAAAAGAGATGAAGATTTCTGTTTGTATGAGGAAAATGATTTTAGCAACCGTCACTAAAATCCATGGCTGTTCCACACAGGACTGTTGAGAGCAATTAACTTCAGTTGGGGGAACAGTGAGCAGTCTCTTGCTGCTTGAGGTATGACACATTCTAACAAGACGATGTAATGCTGGAAGCTGTCATTTTCCCTATGGGATCCGGTAAGCCATGTTTATTACGATTGTAAATAAGGGCTTCAAAAAGGGCTTATTAAGACTGTAGACTTTTTCTGGGCTAAATCGATTCATTATTAACACATATTTAGCCTTGAGGAATCATTTTATCTGGGTATTTTGATATAATAATATCGGCAGGCACTGTTTTAGACACCTTATTCTTTAGGGGCTTTCCCAAAGCATAGGCAGAGACTCATTTTCGCGCCGGTGTTGCGCACTTGTTTTTGAGAGGCATGGCATGCAGTCGCATGTGAGAGGAGCTCTGATACTTAGAAAAGACTTTCTGAAGGCGTCATTTGGTATCGTATTCCCCTTGGGGCTTGGTTGGGTCTCAGCAAAGCAGATACCAGGGACTGTAAAGGGGTTAAAGTTCTAAACGGCTCCGGTTCCGTTATTTTAAGGGTTAAAGCTTCCAAATTTGGTGTGCAATACTTTTAAGGCTTTAAGACACTGTGGTGAAAATTTGGTGAATTTTGAACAATTCCTTCATGTTTTTTCGCAATTGCAGTAATAAAGTGTGTTCAGTTTAAAATTTAAAGTGACAGTAACGGTTTTATTTTAAAACGTTTTTTGTACTTTGTTATCAAGTTTATGCCTGTTTAACATGTCTGAACTACCAGATAGACTGTGTTCTGAATGTGGGGAAGCCAGAATTCCTATTCATTTAAATAAATGTGATTTATGTGACGACAATGATGCCCAAGATGATTCCTCAAGTGAGGGGAGTAAGCATGGTACTGCATCATTCCCTCCTTCGTCT
Organism: Bombina bombina; assembly: GCF_027579735.1. Taxonomy (NCBI): domain Eukaryota; kingdom Metazoa; phylum Chordata; class Amphibia; order Anura; family Bombinatoridae; genus Bombina; species Bombina bombina. Next base: position 124,690,439 of record NC_069510.1, read on the forward strand.
ACACGAGTCTTGCCCACTCAGGAGGCCCCTAGTACATCTAGCGCGCCAATACTCCTTACTATGCAACAATTAACGGCTGTAATGGATAATTCTGTCAAAAACATTTTAGCCAAAATGAACACTTATCAGCGTAAGCGCGACTGCTCTGTTTTAGATACTGAAGAGTATGACGACGCTGATAATAATATTTCTGAAGGGCCCCTAACCCAGTCTAATGGGGCCAGGGAGGTTTTGTCTGAGGGAGAAATTACTGATTCAGGGAACATTTCTCAACAAGCTGAACCTGATGTGATTGCATTTAAATTTAAGTTGGAACATCTCCGCATTCTGCTTAAGGAGGTATTATCCACTCTGGATGATTGTGACAAGTTGGTCATCCCAGAGAAACTATGTAAAATGGACAAGTTCCTAGAGGTGCCGGGGCTACCAGAAGCTTTTCCTATACCCAAGCGGGTGGCGGACATTGTTAATAAAGAATGGGAAAGGCCCGGTATTCCTTTCGTCCCTTCCCCCATATTTAAAAAATTGTTTCCTATGGTCGACCCCAGAAAGGACTTATGGCAGACAGTCCCCAAGGTCGAGGGAGCGGTTTCCACTTTAAACAAACGCACCACTATACCCATAGAGGATAGTTGTGCTTTCAAAGATCCTATGGATAAAAAATTAGAAGGTTTGCTTAAAAAGATGTTTGTTCAGCAGGATTACCTTCTACAACCAATTTCATGCATTGTCCCTGTCGCTACAGCCGCATGTTTCTGGTTCGATGAGCTGATAAAGGCGGTCGATAGTGATTCTCCTCCTTATGAGGAGATTATGGACAGAATCAATGCTCTCAAATTGGCTAATTCTTTCACCCTAGACGCCACTTTGCAATTGGCTAGGTTAGCGGCTAAGAATTCTGGGTTTGCTATTGTGGCGCGCAGAGCGCTTTGGTGAAATCTTGGTCGGCTGATGCGTCTTCCAAGAACAAGCTACTTCACATTCATTTCAAGGGGAAAACGCTGTTTGGCCCTGACTTGAAAGAGATTATCTCTGATATCACTGGGGGTAAGGGCCACGCCCTTCCTCAGGATCGGCCTTTCAAGGCAAAAAATAAACCTAGTTTTCGTCCCTTTCGTAGAAACGGACCAGCCCAAAGTGCTACGTCCTCTAAGCAAGAGGGTAATACTTCTCAAGCCAAGCCAGCTTGGAGACCAATGCAAGGCTGGAACAAGGGTAAGCAGGCCAAGAAACCTGCCACTGCTACCAAGACAGCATGAAATGTTGGCCCCCGATCCGGGACCGGATCTGGTGGGGGGCAGACTCTCTCTCTTCGCTCAGGCTTGGGCAAGAGATGTTCTGGATCCTTGGGCGCTAGAAATAGTCTCCCAAGGTTATCTTCTGGAATTCAAGGGACTTCCCCCAAGGGGGAGGTTCCACAGGTCTCAGTTGTCTTCAGACCACATAAAAAGACAGGCATTCTTACATTGTGTAGAAGACCTGTTAAAAATGGGAGTGATTCATCCTGTTCCATTAAGAGAACAAGGGATGGGGTTCTACTCCAATCTGTTCATAGTTCCCAAAAAAGAGGGAACGTTCAGACCAATCTTAGATCTCAAGATCTTAAACAAGTTTCTCAAGGTTCCATCGTTCAAGATGGAAACAATTCGAACTATTCTTCCTTCCATCCAGGAAGGTCAATTCATGACCACGGTGGATTTAAAGGATGCGTATCTACATATTCCTATCCACAAGGAACATCATCGGTTCCTGAGGTTCGCATTCCTGGACAAACATTACCAGTTTGTGGCGCTTCCTTTCGGATTAGCCACTGCTCCAAGGATTTTCTCAAAGGTACTAGGGTCCCTTCTAGCTGTGCTAAGACCAAGGGGCATTGCTGTAGTACCTTACTTGGACGACATTCTGATTCAAGCGTCGTCCCTTCCTCAAGCAAAGGCTCACACGGACATCGTCCTGGCCTTTCTCAGATCTCACGGATGGAAAGTGAACGTGGAAAAGAGTTCTCTATCTCCGTCAACAAGGGTTCCCTTCTTGGGAACAATAATAGACTCCTTAGAAATGAGGATTTTTCTGACAGAGGCCAGAAAAACAAAACTTCTAGACTCTTGTCGGATACTTCATTACGTTCCTCTTCCTTCCATAGCTCAGTGCATGGAAGTGATCGGGTTGATGGTAGCGGCAATGGACATAGTTCCTTTTGCGCGCATTCATCTAAGACCATTACAACTGTGCATGCTCAGTCAGTGGAATGGGGACTATACAGACTTGTCTCCGAAGATACAAGTAAATCAGAGGACCAGAGACTCACTCCGTTGGTGGCTGTCCCTGGACAACCTGTCACGAGGGATGACATTCCGCAGACCAGAGTGGGTCATTGTCACGACCGACGCCAGTCTGATGGGCTGGGGCGCGGTCTGGGGATCCCTGAAAGCTCAGGGTCTTTGGTCTCGGGAAGAATCTCTGTTACCGATAAATATTCTGGAACTGAGAGCGATATTCAATGCTCTCAAGGCTTGGCCTCAGCTAGCGAGGGCCAAGTTCATACGGTTTCAATCAGACAACATGACAACTGTTGCGTACATCAACCATCAGGGGGGAACAAGGAGTTCCCTGGCGATGGAAGAAGTGACCAAAATCATTCTATGGGCGGAGTCTCACTCCTGCCACCTGTCTGCTATCCACATCCCAGGAGCGGAAAATTGGGAAGCGGATTTTCTGAGTCGTCAGACATTGCATCCGGGGGAGTGGGAACTCCACCCGGAAATCTTTGCCCAAGTCACTCAGCTGTGGGGCATTCCAGACATGGATCTGATGGCCTCTCGTCAGAACTTCAAAGTTCCTTGCTACGGGTCCAGATCCAGGGATCCCAAGGCGGCTCTAGTGGATGCACTAGTAGCACCTTGGACCTTCAAACTAGCTTATGTGTTCCCGCCGTTTCCTCTCATCCCCAGGCTGGTAGCCAGGATCAATCAGGAGAGGGCGTCGGTGATCTTGATAGCTCCTGCGTGGCCACGCAGGACTTGGTATGCAGATCTGGTGAATATGTCATCGGCTCCACCTTGGAAGCTACCTTTGAGACGAGACCTTCTTGTTCAGGGTCCGTTCGAACATCCGAATCTGGTTTCACTCCAGCTGACTGCTTGGAGATTGAACGCTTGATCTTATCGAAGCGAGGGTTCTCAGATTCTGTTATCGATACTCTTGTTCAGGCCAGAAAGCCTGTAACTAGAAAGATTTACCACAAAATTTGGAAAAAATATATCTGTTGGTGTGAATCTAAAGGATTCCCTTGGGACAAGGTTAAGATTCCAGGATTCTATCCTTCCTTCAAGAAGGATCGGAAAAAGGATTATCTGCAAGTTCCCTGAAGGGACAGATTTCTGCCTTGTCGGTGTTACTTCACAAAAAGCTGGCCGCTGTGCCAGATGTTCAAGCCTTTGTTCAGGCTCTGGTTAGAATTAAGCCTGTTTACAAACCTTTGACTCCTCCTTGGAGTCTCAATTTAGTTCTTTCAGTTCTTCAGGGGGTTCCGTTTGAACCCTTGCATTCCGTTGATATTAAGTTATTATCTTGGAAAGTTTTGTTTAGTTGCAATTTCTTCTGCTAGAAGAGTTTCAGAATTATCTGCTCTGCAGTGTTCTCCTCCTTATCTGGTGTTCCATGCAGATAAGGTGGTTTTACGTACTAAACCTGGTTTTCTTCCAAAAGTTGTTTCTAACAAAAACATTAACCAGGAGATTATCGTACCTTCTCTGTGTCCGAAACCAGTTTCAAAGAAGGAACGTTTGTTGCACAATTTGGATGTTGTTCGCGCTCTAAAATTCTATTTAGATGCTACAAAGGATTTTAGACAAACATCTTCCTTGTTTGTTGTTTATTCCGGTAAAAGGAGAGGTCAAAAAGCAACTTCTACCTCTCTCTCTTTTTGGATTAAAAGCATCATCAGATTGGCTTACGAGACTGCCGGACGGCAGCCTCCCGAAAGAATCACAGCTCATTCCACTAGGGCTGTGGCTTCCACATGGGCCTTCAAGAACGAGGCTTCTGTTGATCAGATATGTAGGGCAGCGACTTGGTCTTCACTGCACACTTTTACCAAATTTTACAAGTTTGATACTTTTGCTTCTTCTGAGGCTATTTTTGGGAGAAAGGTTTTGCAAGCCGTGGTGCCTTCCATTTAGGTGACCTGATTTGCTCCCTCCCTTCATCCGTGTCCTAAAGCTTTGGTATTGGTTCCCACAAGTAAGGATGACGCCGTGGACCGGACACACCTATGTTGGAGAAAACAGAATTTATGTTTACCTGATAAATTACTTTCTCCAACAGTGTGTCCGGTCCACGGCCCGCCCTGGTTTTTTTAATCAGGTCTGATAATTTATTTTCTTTAACTACAGTCACCACGGTACCATATGGTTTCTCCTATGCAAATATTCCTCCTTAACGTCGGTCGAATGACTGGGGTAGGCGGAGCCTAGGAGGGATCATGTGACCAGCTTTGCTGGGCTCTTTGCCATTTCCTGTTGGGGAAGAGAATATCCCACAAGTAAGGATGACGCCGTGGACCGGACACACCGTTGGAGAAAGTAATTTATCAGGTAAACATAAATTCTGTTATCAAATTGTGCTCTGTCTTTTTATATGCACCTTGAGGTATTAGTTCCTGAGCATGATCAAGATTTCACAATATATGTGTATACAATTTTTAATGGCTGATGGTTGTCAGATGATAGTTATATAAACACTTATTGAGGCACCATCTCCTACTGAGCATGTGCAAGATATCTGTGTATATGAGTGTGTGATTAGCTGATGGCTGTCACATGATAGTTATATGCACACTTACTGAGGCACTAGCTACTCCTGAGCATGTGCAAGAGATTAGTGTATACGTATAAGAGCAAAGAGATTTTTTAATAGTAAATATATTTGTTTGTTTTTCTAACTGTAGACCTTGCATAAATCAGGTTAGTGTATAGTATTCAAAAAGATAACCCATAAGAATAGGTAAAAAGGAATGCCTCTTGGCACAAAAACCTGAAATTCAAGTAAATATATGTAAACACATAAAATGTAACTTATTAGTTCTGCTTTTAAAATAGACCGCAATAAAAATTGGAGTTTGCTGCCCTAAAATGGATTTAAAACACTACACTCCTAGTTGCATGAATAAAGTCGGTATGTAAAGGCACCTATTGATGTGAACAGTATAAACTGTGGCAAGTAAATTAAATAGAACCAGGAAGGTGTTATTCACTTTTGTATATGGAATGGCGGCGTGAGTTAGAGCATCTACAGAGTATCAAATGCTAAGTGTACTGGCGTTTTTAATTCAACACTGGACTTTAGGATTAAAAGTAAAGTATATTGTAGTATACACTGTGTGCTACCAACAGTAATACCCCAATGTATTAAGAACACTTAGACCAGAATAAAGATACACTCGTAATTATAGTATAGAGAGTGTTAAATCTCGGTGCTGTTGTTATCCTTATGATTCAATTCTAAATAGGTTCTATAATAAAGTATTAACTGATAATCCTAACTACCGCCTTGGCTGAACACCAGGAATGCGGTAGCGTAAATAAATAAAGCAAGTGTCAAATACTGATTTTTTTTCTTTTCTAAATATAATTGGCAACAAAGTAGAGAGCTAGTTAAAATAACACAGGAAGTCCCCTTTACGTATATGAGTCTGTAATTGGATGATGGCTGTCACATGATAGTTATATGCACACTTACTGAGGCACCAGTTACTACTGAGCATGTGCAATAGATCAGTGTATACATATGAGTCTGATTGGCTGATGGCTGTCACATGATAGTTGTATGCACACTTAGTGAGGCACCAGTTACTACTGAGCATGTGCAATAGATCAGTGTATACATATGAGTCTGATTGGTTGATGGCTGTCACAGGATAGTAATATGCACACTTACTGAGGCACCAGCTCCTACAGAGCATATGCTAGGTGTCACAGTGTGTATGAGTCTGTGATTGGCTGATGGCTGTCACATTGTACAAATTGAAGTAAATTTTGAAATCTGTCAGAAAATAATTTATTGCTTATTTTACAATTGAGACTGTTGCTACGGCATTGTCTTTTTATTATGCACTTGTTGATTATGCAGTTCTACTGGACCTTTAAATGCAGATAGCCAAACAGTTGCAGTGACTGATATCTTTGTGCCCTAACAAAAACTAAATAGGCCTCATGGAACTCTAGAGAGCAAATGCATAATATAAGAAGGGTCCTTATGTTATCCTGCTAAGACATTTAAGTGTTACATTGAGAACAATAACTCGGTGCTATAAAAACCAAGTGTGGTTAAAGGCCTGCAGGCCGGGGTTGTCATATCCATAGGGTATGAAGACAATACTCGGACGGATCACAGTCTCTTTGTCTGTATAATAATTTTATAGGTCTTGTATTTTATGAATGCAGGAGGGCTACACATTTGACATTTTTTTTTATTGGGATATGTCCTGGAATCTAACCTGCAATAACTATACGCTACTTTTACCCAGATCAGACTGCACAGTATATACACTAAACTGCTGGATATTCCGTTTAAATAGGAATTTTCATTTGTAGACTAGACATACAGATGCTTTTTCCACTTTACCAGAAACCTCTAAACATATTGTACTACAGAATGGTCATCAGCTTGTCACATGTCTGCTCTCAGACCATCATAGCATTTGCAAATCCGGAGAATTCTTCATTACTATACATATTCAGTAGACCTTGTGAATTAGTGGTGCTGGGTAGAGTCATGAGACGGATATCAGATAAATCTTACAGATCTAGGCAACTCCACTACAGTTTACTCCTGTGCTGGGGCTGATCTGTGCACGTGTGCCCTCCCTGCATACTGCTGTATGACTTACAGCACTGCCTCCGATGTCATATAATGTCTTTGTCAGCACAGGAGGGTGTACTAACAGAACTGCCCCTTCATGCAGATACAAGTTCATGTTCCCTGATGATTAAAAACAAAATGATGTACTCACACAAATGTCCATTTCTCTTGTAAGGTGTATCCAGTCCACGGATCATCCATTACTTGTGGGATATTCTCCTTCCCAACAGGAAGTTGCAAGAGGACACCCACAGCAGAGCTGCTATATAGCTCCTCCCCTAACTGCCATACCCAGTCATTCTCTTGCGACTCTCAACAAAGATGGAGGTAGTAAGAGGAGAGTGGTAAAATATAGTTAGTTTTTTCTTCAATCAAAAGTTTGTTATTTTCAAATAGTACCGGAGTTGTACTATTTTATCTCAGGCAGTATTTAGAAGAAGAATCTGCCTACGTTTTCTATGATCTTAGCAGCTTGTAACTAAGATACACTGCTGTTCTCACGTATGTCTGAGGAGTGAGGTAACTTCAGAGGGAGAATGGCGTGCAGGTTATCCTGCTATTGAGGTATGTGCAGTTTTAAGTTTTTCTAGGGACTAGAAAATGCTGCTGGTACCTGATTAATGTAAGTTAAGCCTAAAAACAGTGATTTAATAGCGACTTGTATCAGGCTTACTACCAGAGATATATACTCTGATAATATGGCAATATAAAACGTTTGCTGGCATGTTTAATCGTTTTTATATATGCTTTGGTGATAAAACTTATTGGGGCCTAGTTTTTTCCACATGGCTGGCTTGATTTTTGCCTAGAAACAGTTTCCTGAGGCTTTCCACTGTTGTAGTATGAGTGGGAGGGGCCTATTTTAGCGCTTTTTTGCGCAGTTAAAATTACAGACAGAGACATTCAGCTTCCCTCAGCAGTCCCCTGCATGCTATAGGACATCTCTGAAGGGCTCTAAATTTTTCAAAAGTCGTTTATTGAGGAAGGTAGGGCCACAGCTGAGCTGTGGCAGTTGTGACTGTTTAAAAAACGTTTATTTCGTTTTTTTGATCTGTTTTTTGCATTAAGGGGTTAATCATGCATTTGCAAGTGGGTGCAATGCTCTGCTAACCTATTACATACACTGTAAAAATTTCGTTTGATTTACTGCCTTTTTTCACTGTTTTTCAAATTTTGACAAAATTTGTTTCTCTTAAAGGCACAGTACCGTATTTATATTTGCTTGTTAACTTGATTTAAAGTGTTTTCCAAGCTTGCTAGTCTCATTGCTAGTCTGTACAAACATGTCTGACATAGAGGAAACTTAAAAGCCATGGTGGAACCCCATATGAGAATGTGTACTAAATGTATTGATTTCACTTTAAACAATAAAGATCAGCTTTTGTCTTTAAAAAATTTATCACCAGAGGATTCTGACGAGGGGGAAGTTATGCCGACTAACTCTCCCCACGTGTCAGACCCTTTGACTCCCGCTCAAGGGACCCACGCTCAAATGGCGCCAAGTACATCAAGGACGCCCATAGCGATTACTTTACAAGACATGGCGGCAGTCATGGATAATACACTGTTAGCGGTATTAGCCAGACTACCTGAATTTAGAGGAAAGCGTGATAGCTCTGGTGTTAGGCGTAATACAGAGCATACAGACGCTTTAAGAGCCATGTCTGATACTGCCTCACAATATGCAGAAGCTGAGGAAGGAGAGCTTCAGTCTGTGGGTGATATCTCTGACTCGGGGAAACCTGATTCTGATATTTCTACTTTTAAATTTAAGCTTGAGAACCTCTGTGTTGCTTAGGGAGGTTTTAGTGCTCTGAATGACTGTGACACAATTGCAGTGCCAGAGAAATTGTGTAGACTGGATAAATACTTTGCAGTGCCGGTGTGTACTGAGGTTTTTCCAATACCTAAAAGGTTTACAGAAATTATTAATAAAGAGTGGGATAGACCCGGTGTGCCGTTTTCCCCCCCTCCTATTTTTAGAAAAATGTTTCCCATAGACGCCACCACACGGGACTTATGGCAAACGGTCCCTAAGGTGGAGGGAGCAGTTTCTACTTTAGCAAAGCGTACTACTATCCCTGTCGAGGACAGTTGTGCTTTTTCAGATCCTATGGATAAAAAATTAGAGGGTTACCTTAAGAAAATGTTTATTCAACAAGGTTTTATCCTGCAGCCCCTTGCATGCATTGCTCCTGTCACTGCGGCGTTCTGGTTTGAGTCTCTGGAAGAGGCTTTACAGACAACGACTCCATTGGAGGACATACTTAACAAGCTTAGAGCACGTAAGCTAGCTAATTCTTTTGTTTCTGATGCCATTGTTCATTTGACTAAACTAACGGCTAAGAATTCTGGATTTGCCATCCAGGCGCGTAGGGCGCTATGGCTCAAATCTTGGTCAGCTGACGTGACTTCAAAGTCTAAACTACTTAACATTCCCTTCAAGGGGCAGACCCTATTCGGGCCTGGTTTGAAGGAAATTATTGCTGACATTACTGGAGGTAAAGGTCATGCCCTTCCTCAGGACAGGTCCAAATCAAGGGCCAAACAGTCTAATTTTCGCGCCTTTCGAAACTTCAAGGCAAGTGCAGCATCAACTTCCTCTGCTACAAAACAAGAGGGAACTTTTGCTAAAACCTAACCAGTCCTGGAACAAAGGCAAGCAGGCCAAAAAGCCTGCTGCTGCCTCTAAGACAGCATGAAGGAATGGCCCCCTATCCGGTAACGGATCTAGTAGGGGGCAGACTTTCTCTCTTCGCCCAGGCGTGGGCAAGAGATGTTCAGGATCCCTGGGCGTTGGAGATTATATCTCAGGGGTGTCTTCTGGACTTCAAGGCTTCTCCTCCACAAGGGAGATTTCACCTTTCACGATTATCTGTCAACCAGATAAAGAAAGAGGCATTCTTACACTGTGTGCAAGACCTCCTAGTTATGGGAGTGATCCATCCAGTTCCAAAGGAGGATTTTACTCAAATCTGTTTGTGGTTCCCAAAAAAGAGGGAACCTTCAGACCAATCTTGGATCTAAAGATCTTAAACAAATTCCTCAGAGTTCCATCATTCAAAATGGAAACTATTCGGACCATCCTACCTATGATCCAGGAGGGTCAATATATGACTACGGTGGATCTAAAGGATGCTTACCTTCACATTCCGATACACAAAGATCATCATCGGTTCCTAAGGTTTGCCTTTCTGGACAGCCATTACCAGTTTGTGGCTCTTCCCTTCGGGTTAGCTACAGCCCCAAGAATTTTTACAAAGGTTCTGGGGTCGCTTCTGGTGGTCCTAAGGCCGCGGGGCATAGCAGTGGCCCCTTATCTAGACGACATCCTGATACAGGCGTCAAACTTCCAAATTGCCAAGTCCCATACAGACATAGTTCTGGCATCTCTGAGGTTGCATGGGTGGAAAGTGAACGAGGAAAAGAGTTCTCTGTCCCCACTCACAAGAGTCTCCTTCCTAGGGAGAGATTCTGTAGAAATGAAAATTTACCTGACGGAGTCCAGGTTATCAAAACTTCTAAATTCTTGCCGTGTTCTCCATTCTATTCCGCGCCCTTCGGTGGCTCAGTGCATGGAGGTAATCGGCTTAATGGTAGCGGCAATGGATATAGTTCTGTTTGTGCGCCTACATCTCAGACCGCTGCAACTATGCATGCTCAGTCAGTGGAATGGGGATTACACAGATTTGTCCCCTCTACTAAATCTGGATCAAGAGACCAGAGATTCTCTTCTCTGGTGGCTATCTCGGGTCCATCTGTCCAAAGGTATGACCTTTCGCAGGCCAGATTGGACAATTGTAACGACAGATGCCAGCCTTCTAGGTTGGGGTGCAGTCTGGAACTCCCTGAAGGCTCAGGGATCGTGGACTCAGCAGGAGAAACTCCTCCCAATAAATATTCTGGAATTGAGGGCAATATTCAATGCTCTTCAGGCTTGGCCTCAGTTAACAACCCTGAGGTTCATCAGATTTCAGTCAGACAACATCACGACTGTGGCTTACATCAACCATCAAGGGGGAACAAGGAGTTCCTTAGCGATGTTAGAAGTCTCCAAAATAATTCGCTGGGCAGAGAAACACTCTTGCCACCTATCAGCGATCCATATCCCAGGTGTAGAGAACTGGGAGGCGGATTTTCTAAGTCGTCAGACTTTTCATCCGGGGGAGTGGGAACTCCATCCGGAGGCGTTAGCTCAATTGATTCATCGTTGGGGCAAACCAGAACTGGATCTCATGGCGTCTCGCCAGAACGCCAAGCTTCCTTATTACGGATCCAGGGACCCGGAAGCGACGCTGATAGATGCTCTAGCAGCGCCTTGGTCTTTCAACCTGGCTTACGTGTTTCCACCATTTCCTCTGCTCCCTCGACTGATTGCCAAAATCAAGTAGGAGAGAGCATCGGTGATTTTGATAGCGCCTGCGTGGCCACGCAGGACCTGGTATGCAGACCTAGTGGACATGTCATCCTTTCCACCTTGGACTCTGCCTTTGAGACGAGACCTTCTACTTCAAGGTCCTTTCAATCATCCAAATCTAATTTCTCTGAGACTGACTGCATGGAGATTGAACGCTTGATTTTATCAAAGCGTGGCTTCTCCGAGTCTGTCATTGATACCTTAATACAGGCACGAAAGCCTGTTACCAGGAAAATTTACCATAAGATATGGCGTAAATATCTTTATTGGTGTGAATCCAAGAGTTACTCATGGAGTAAGGTTAGGATTCCCAGGATATTGTCTTTTCTCCAAGAGGGTTTGGAGAAAGGATTATCAGCTAGTTCTTTGAAGGGACAGATCTCTGCACTGTCTATTCTTTTGCACAAGCGTCTGGCGGATGTTCCAGACGTTCAGGCGTTGGTTAGAATCAAGCCTGTGTTTAAACCTGTTGCTCCCCCATGGAGCTTAAATTTGGTTCTTAAAGTTCTTCAAGGGGTTCCGTTTGAACCTCTTCATTCCATAGATATCAAACTTTTATCTTGGAAAGTTCATTTTTTGATGGCTATTTCCTCGGCTCGTAGAGTCTCCGAGTTACCTGGGTTTATGCCTAAGGTGGTATCTACTAAGAATATCAATCAAGAGATTGGTGTTCCATAATTGTGTCCTAATCCTTCTTCAAAGAAGGAACGTCTTTTACATAATCTGGACGTGGTTCGTGCTTTAAAGTTTTACTTACAAGCTACTAAAGATTTTCGTCAAACATCTGCTTTGTTTGTTGTTTACTCTGGACAGAGGAGAGGTCAAAAGGCTTCGGCAACCTCTCTTTCTTTTTGGCTAAGAAGCATAATCCGCTTAGCCTATGAGACTGCTGGACAGCAGCCTCCTGAAAGGATTACAGCTCATTCTACTAGAGCTGTGGCTTCCACTTGGGACTTTAAAAATGAGGCTTCTGTTGAACAGATTTGCAAGGTGGCGACTTGGTCTTCGCTTCATACTTTTTCAAAATTCTACAAATTTGATACTTTTGCTTCTTCGGAGGCTATTTTTGGGAGACGGGTTTTACAGGCAGTGGTACCTTCCGTTTAAGTACCTGCCTTGTCCCTCCCTTCATCCGTGTACTTTAGCTTTGGTATTGGTATCCCATAAGTAATGGATGATCCGTGGACTGGATACACCTTACAAGAGAAAACACAATTTATGCTTACCTGATAAATTTATTTCTCTTGTGGTGTATCCAGTCCACGGCCCGCCCTGTCATTTTAAAGCAGGTAAAAATTTTAGATTAAACTACAGTCACCACTGCACCCTATGGTTTCTCCTTTCTCGGCTTGTTTCGGTCGAATGACTGGATATGGCAGTTAGGGGAGGAGCTATATAGCAGCTCTGCTGTGGGTGTCCTCTTGCAACTTCCTGTTGGGAAGGAGAATATCCCACAAGTAATGGATGATCCGTGGACTGGATACACCACAAGAGAAATAAATTTAGCAGGTAAGCATAAATTGTGTTTTTGCAAGGGATTGGGAGCCATTAAACCATGCTGCACCCACGGTAATAAAGGCTACAGCTGTATATGTAATGTGCCCCCGGGGGAAGTCCTGATCAATACGGCATTCCATTCATTTAAAGAGCGGCATCCTGTAGACCTGGCACATATAATTCTAGACTCAATATCAGTCATGTGTTGACAGAGGGCGATAAGCTTACATTTGTAATATTGTCAATTATACACAACTAGTCCTAAAGCCCGTGTACACGGGCCATTTTTTGAAGTACAGCGGTCCCACCCCTTGCTCTCTCTCTATTCCCCCTCTCTTGTGTGCTCTCTCCCCCTCTTTTTTGTGCTGTCTCTCTCCCCCATCTCTTTTGTGCTGTCTCTCTCCCCCTCTCTGTTGTGCTGTCTCTCTCCCCATCTCTTTTGTGCTGTCTCTCGCCCCCCTCTCTTTTGTGCTCTCTCCTTCATCTCTTTTGTGCTCTCTTCCCCATCTCTTTTGTGCTGTCTCTCTCCTCTTTTTTGTGCTCTCTCCCCCCTCTCTTTTGTGCTCTCTCCCCCCTCTCTTGTGCTCTCTCCCCCCTCTTTTGTGCTGTCTCTCTCCCCTCTCGTTTGTGCTGTCTCTCTCCCCCTCTCTTTTGTGCTGTCTCTCTCCCCCTCTCGTTTGTGCTGTCTCTCTCCCCATCTCTTTTGTGCTGTCTCTCGCCCCCCTCTCTTTTGTGCTCTCTCCTTCATCTCTTTTGTGCTCTCTTCCCCATCTCTTTTGTGCTGTCTCTCTCCTCTTTTTTGTGCTCTCTCCCCCCTCTTTTGTGCTCTCTCCCCCCTCTCTTTTGTGCTCTCTCCCCCCTCTCTTTTGTGCTCTCTCCCCCTCTCTTTTGTGCTCTCTCCCCCTCTCTTTTGTGCTCTCTCCCCCTCTCTTTTGTGCTCTCTCCCCCTCTCTTTTGTGCTGTCTCTCTCCCCCTCTCGTTTGTGCCGTCTCTCTCCCCCTCTCTTTTGTGCCGTCTCTCTCCCCCTCTCGTTTGTGCTATCGCTCCCCCTCTCTTTTGTGCTGTCTCTCGCCCCCCTCTCTTTTGTGCTCTCTCCTTCATCTCTTTTGTGCTCTCTTCCCCATCTCTTTTGTGCTGTCTCTCTCCTCTTTTTTGTGCTCTCTCCCCCCTCTCTTTTGTGCTCTCTCCCCCCTCTCTTTTGTGCTCTCTCCCCCCTCTCTTTTGTGCTCTCTCCCCCTCTCTTTTGTGCTCTCTCCCCCTCTCTTTTGTGCTCTCTCCCCCTCTCTTTTGTGCTCTCTCCCCCTCTCTTTTGTGCTGTCTCTCTCCCCCTCTCGTTTGTGCTGTCTCTCTCCCCCTCTCTTTTGTGCTGTCTCTCTCCCCCTCTCTTTTGTACTATCGCTCCCCCTCTCGTTTGTGCTGTCTCTCTCCCCCTCTTTTGTGCTGTCTCTCTCCTCCCTCTCTTGTGTGCTGTTTCTCCCCCTCTCTTTTGTGCTGTTTCTCTCCCCTTCTCTTTTGTGCTGTCTCTCTCCCCCATCTCTTTTGTGCTGTCTCTCTCCCCCATCTCTTTTGTGCTGTCTCTCTCCCCCATCTCTTTTGTGCTGTCTCTCTCCCCCATCTCTTTTGTGCTGTCTCTCTCCCCCATCTCTTTTGTGCTGTCTCTCTCCCCCTCTCTTTTGTGCTGTCTCTCTCCCCCTCTCTGTTGTGCTGTCTCTCTCCCCATCTCTTTTGTGCTGTCTCTCGCCCCCCTCTTTTGTGCTCTCTTCCCCATCTCTTTTGTGCTGTCTCTCTCCTCTTTTTTGTGCTCTCTCCCCCCTCTCTTTTGTGCTCTCTCCCCCTCTCTTTTGTGCTCTCTCCCCCATCTCTTTTGTGCTGCCTCTCTCCCCCTCTCTTTTGTGCTGTCTCTCCCCCCTCTCTTTTGTGCTGTTTCTCTCCCCTCTCTTTTGTGCTGTCTCTCCCCCCTCTCTTTTGTGCTGTTTCTCTCCCCCTTTTTTGTGCTGCCTCTCTCCCCCATCTCTTTTGTGCTGTTTCTCCCCCTCTTTTGTGCTGTCTCTCCCCCCTCTCTTTTGTGCTGTCTCTCTCCCCCTCTTTTGTGCTGTCTCTCTCCCCCTCTCTTTTGTGCTGCCTCTTTCCCCCCTCTCTTTTGTGCTCTCTCCCCCTCTTTTGTGCTGTCTCTCCCCCATCTCTTTTGTGCTGTCTCTCTCCCCCTTTTTTGTGCTGCCTCTCTCCCCCATCTCTTTTGTGCTGTTTCTCCCCCTCTCTTTTGTGCTGTCTCTCCCCCCTCTCTTTTGTGCTGTTTCTCTCCCCCTTTTTTGTGCTGTCTCTCTCCCCCTCTCTTTTGTGCTGTTTCTCCCCCTCTTTTGTGCTGTCTCTCCCCCCTCTCTTTTGTGCTGTCTCTCTCCCCCTCTTTTGTGCTGTCTCTCCCCCTCTCTTTTGTGCTGCCTCTTTCCCCCCTCTCTTTTGTGCTGGGTCTCTCCCCCCTCTCTTTTGTGCTGCCTCTCTCCCCCATCTCTTTTGTGCTGTCTCTCTCCCCCATCTCGTTTGTGCTGTGTCTCTCTCTCTTTATCCCCCATCTTCTGCTCTGTCTCGATGTCTCGGCAGTCGCCCACGCCGCGCCCGGCCACGCCCACTCCACCACACTCTGACTCTGATGCCAGGTCAGTCGGAAGGCCAGGTGTGTTTGTCCTCGCGCGCAGTTTCTACTGCGCATGACAGCTTCGGACAAACACACTTGGCCTTTTATTATATAGGATTGTGAAGAAGACATCTATTCTATTGATTGGTAGGATGTATACAAAGGGTTCATACATTTTCAGTGTACTAGCAAAAAAAAGCATTAAGCAGCGATGTAGTGAATGGATTAAAGAAAAAACAAATGTGCAATAAATGCTATTTTATCCGCAACAATATAACAATTTACATCCATTGCTTTATAATAGGTGAACCGTAGATCCTCTGGAGCAGAGCTAATATGTAATCAATGCATGAGTGATTGAAACTATGTCATCATATGGTAATTGTCTCCAGAAAGTTTCTGTCTCCCATTTGGTGGCAGATTGATAATGTAGTTTTTAGAACGGTCAATAGGTCTTCTAGATAGGCCATGGTAAAGGCTTGGTATACAAATATGATAATAGTTGGTACAAAGAGCAATATTTTATTTCTTATTTATGGAGAAGTGTCCACACCTTGTGAATATTTACAAACAGCATGAAGAGTTGTGAGTATTCATGTTCTAAACGTCTCCTCAATTGTCTATTTCTGTTATAGGCCGAGCACGAGCTGCGAGTGGCACAGACAGAGTTTGATCGGCAAGCAGAAGTGACCAGGCTTCTTTTGGAAGGGATCAGCAGCACCCATGTGAGTAATATAAAACGTAACGTTATTTAGCACAGTGATGTACGTTTTATCTCTAAGAGCAAAAGCATTATAGAATTAAAAGGGGACAAAAGTGTTTTTTTTTAAAAAATATTCCTCTGTTTGCAAAAATGCTTCTTTAAAATCTGTCTTTTATTGATAAATTTGTACTTCTTTATAATCTAGGGCCATGTTGTGCACTGGGCGGGCTGTGTGCACGTGCCTATATAATAATGCAGGTTATTACATAATATAGCAGGCACTCTCCTGTGTCAGTGAGTGTGCACATGCTAAATGTTATCAGAGGACTGAGTTCTATATAAGCAGGATGTGTGTGCTTCTTGCACAAGTATTCATGTCTCTTATTAAAATTATTGGCTAAAGGTTGTACAAGAGCTTTGGAATGTATTAAATGATATATATTTAATGAAAACAGTTTAAATTATAACACCCTGTAGAGAAGTTTAAAAGCATGAAGAAGGTTAAAGGGACATTCCAGACAAAGTTAGATCTCACACGGATGCATTTCAGTTTTGAATAGAAGCATTTCTGTAATATAAATGTTTTAGCAAAAATGCTTCTAATAAAAGCTATAGCTGTTTCAAAAGTGTATTTAAGTATGCACCGTGCACCAGCATTTTATACACAGCACTTGCTCAGAGAGACTAAGGTTTTTGTATCATCCGCTAATGACTCACTTTGTTCATTGCTGACATAATACAAGCCCCACTGGTGCTCTGAGCAGCTGCAGTATTTAAAATGCTGGTGCACTGAGAATATCTAGCTATGTTTCACGTGCACAGAAAAATGTTCACACTAAAACAGTGATAACTTTTACCAGTACAGGTATCATGTAAATATGTTCAGCAAGGTGCATTTACATTTGACTGGAATGTCCTTTTCAGATAGTTAAATGGATTATGAATCTACCCAGAAGTGCCTGTTTGTGCACAATTCATAGTGCAGTTGCTGCTGGCTTATTATTCTTACCGTATTGTTAGACAGAGGACGAGTCTGGCAAATATAGGAATTATAAATAACTTTATTCAGGAACGGTTTGTTATTTTCTTTACATAAACTGGAAGTGGTTTGCAAGTTCTTTGTAAAGCACATGGGTGTAGGTTCACTAAACAAGTTCAGCCTTTGTACACCCTATAACCATTTTGTTTGTAACCCTTCTCTTTCAGGTAAATCATCTGCGATGTCTGCATGAATTTGCAGAGGCACAAGCGACTTACTTTGCACAATGCTACCAGTACATGCTTGATCTGCAGAAGCAGCTGGGCAGGTGTGTACTTACCATATGATATAGGAAGATATAATCACGTGACATAGGAAGATACATTCATGTGACAATCACATGACAGAGGCAGATACAACCACGTGACATAGTAAAATAGTCATATGACAGAGGCAGATACAACCACATGACATAGTAAAATAGTCATATGACAGAGGCAGATACAACCACATGACATAGGAAGATAGTCATATGACAGAGGCAGATACAACCACATGACATAGGAAGATAGTCATATGACAGAGGCAGATACAACCACATGACAGAGGCAGATACAACCACATGACATAGTAAAATTGTCATATGACAGAGGCAGATACAACCACGTGACATAGTAAAATAGTCATATGACAGAGGCAGATACAACCACGTGACATAGGAAGATAGTCATATGACAGAGGCAGATACAACCACATGACATAGTAAAATAGTCATATGACAGAGGCAGATACAACCACATGACATAGGAAGATAGTCATATGACAGAGGCAGATACAACCACATGACATAGGAAGATAGTCATATGACAGAGGCAGATACAACCACATGACATAGGAAGATAGTCATATGACAGAGGCAGATACAACCACATGACATAGGAAGATAGTCATATGACAGAGGCAGATACAACCACATGACATAGTAAAATAGTCATATGACAGAGGCAGATACAACCACATGACATAGGAAGATAGTCATATGACAGAGGCAGATACAACCACATGACATAGGAAGATAGTCATATGACAGAGGCAGATACAACCACATGACATAGTAAAATAGTCATATGACAGAGGCAGATACAACCACATGACATAGTATAATAGTCATATGACAGAGGCAGATACAACCACATGACATAGTATAATAGTCATATGACAGAGGCAGATACAACCACATGACATAGTAAAATAGTCATATGACAGAGGCAGATACAACCACATGACATAGTAAAATAGTCATATGACAGAGGCAGATACAACCACATGACATAGGAAGATAGTCATATGACAGAGGCAGATACAACCACATGACATAGGAAGATAGTCATATGACAGAGGCAGATACAACCACATGACATAGGAAGATAGTCATATGACAGAGGCAGATACAACCACGTGACATAGTATAATAGTCATATGACAGAGGCAGATACAACCACATGACATAGGAAGATAGTCATATGACAGAGGCAGATACAACCACATGACATAGGAAGATAGTCATATGACAGAGGCAGATACAACCACATGACATAGGAAGATAGTCATATGACAGAGGCAGATACAACCACATGACATAGGAAGATAGTCATATGACAGAGGCAGATACAACCACATGACATAGGAAGATAGTCATATGACAGAGGCAGATACAACCACATGACATAGGAAGATAGTCATATGACAGAGGCAGATACAACCACATGACATAGGAAGATAGTCATATGACAGAGGCAGATACAACCACATGACATAGGAAGATAGTCATATGACAGAGGCAGATACAACCACATGACATAGTAAAATAGTCATATGACAGAGGCAGATACAACCACATGACATAGTATAATAGTCATATGACAGAGGCAGATACAACCACATGACATAGTATAATAGTCATATGACAGAGGCAGATACAACCACATGACATAGTAAAATAGTCGAAACACTTGTGCAAAGTCCGTGTGTGTAGTTAGGCAAATGGATATAGTTATGTCCAACGTATTCTGTTCAGTCAGATTAAAGAGGTATAACACAATGTTCAGTGTGCACAGCAAATAAAGGGAGAAATAAATGGACAGCGTCAAAGACAATCCTGACTCACCACTCCAAGGAAGGCTATTACGGCATCTCTCGGTACTGTAAATGGGTATGCAGCCACTATCCACTTCACACAGGACGTATCGCTCACCTCTATGGTGTAAACATCAGCTCCGTGGCAATGCACCTTTCCACGAGGTTTGAGCGTTCTTTCCTTCTCGGCGTCTCCGGCCAGCATGTACCTCCTCAGCACTTCCGGGTGACGTCAGACGCTGTCAGACGCTGTCCTTTCCAATTCGTTTGCGTGGTGCTCCCAAATGCTGTGAATACAGCCTCTATTGACCGGACAAAAGATCCAAAGCTGGGATAAATCTTGTTCCTTCACAGGATAGGAGGGCTCCTCTCCCTCCCAAAGTAGTAGAAAAAATAGTAAAATAGTCATATGACAGAGGCAGATACAACCACATGACATAGTATAATAGTCATATGACAGAGGCAGATACAACCACATGACATAGGAAGATAGTCATATGACAGAGGCAGATACAACCACATGACATAGGAAGATAGTCATATGACAGAGGCAGATACAACCACATGACATAGGAAGATAGTCATATGACAGAGGCAGATACAACCACATGACATAGTAAAATAGTCATGACAGAGGCAGATACAACCACATGACATAGTAAAATAGTCATATGACAGAGGCAGATACAACCACATGACATAGTAAAATAGTCATATGACAGAGGCAGATACAACCACATGACATAGTAAAATAGTCATATGACAGAGGCAGATACAACCACATGACATAGTAAAATAGTCATATGACAGAGGCAGATACAACCACATGACATAGTAAAATAGTCATATGACAGAGGCAGATACAACCACATGACATAGGAAGATAGTCATATGACAGAGGCAGATACAACCACGTGACATAGTAAAATAGTCATATGACAGAGGCAGATACAACCACGTGACATAGGAAGATAGTCATATGACAGAGGCAGATACAACCACGTGACATAGTAAAATAGTCATATGACAGAGGCAGATACAACCACGTGACATAGTAAAATAGTCATATGACAGAGGCAGATACAACCACATGACATAGTAAAATAGTCATATGACAGAGGCAGATACAACCACATGACATAGTAAAATAGTCATATGACAGAGGCAGATACAACCACATGACATAGGAAGATAGTCATGACAGAGGCAGATACAACCACATGACATAGGAGATTCCCTGAGCTGAAACCAAATACAACAGAAGCGACCTTCTGTTTACAAAGCAGCACATGTTTTCATTTGTAAAGTTAAACAGCCTAACAGGACGGTGTTTTTCATTTTCTTTGTTGCAAATTTACATATTTTTTTTCTTTCATGATTCAGATAGACCATACACTTTTTCTAATTTATTTCTCTTATCTAATTTTTGTTCTCTTTGTATCCTGTGTTAAAAAGCATACCTAGGTTTGCCGACTACACATATATGCCTCGTCATTGGCAATAATAACAGAACATTGTATGAACTCTCAATCATGAAAGACAAAAACTGTTCCATGCCTCCTTAACATTTTAGAGATTCACAAGACTATATTTAAAAAAAAAAAAAAAAAAAAAAAAAAAAAAAAAAAAACAGATTTGAGATTCTCTCTCTTGTATTTCTAACAAATCAAAAACCTCTCACATCAGTTGGCAGTATAGTCAAGCAAAATAACGAGATTAAAGGGACGGTCTATTTTTTTTTATTGTTTAAAGTGGTAGATAATGCCTTTAATACTCATTCCCCAGCTTTGCACAAACATTGTTATATTAATATACTTTATAACCGGTTTGCCCTTAGCTCAGTACTTTTCTTTAGCTTGCACAACAGCCAGCCAGTGCTAGTTCATTTGTGCCATATAGATACCATTGTGCTCCCTCCTGTGCACAACAGCCAGACACTAATAGTTCATGTGTGCCATATAGATAACATTGTGCTCACTTTAACACTGTTAGGACGGCATGGAACGTTCTACCTTATATGGCGTCCTGCAGCCTCCTCCTTTGATGCAAGCAAGAATCAGACTGGGGTGTGTGCCTAACAGTGTAGGCAGTCCCTCATGATCCAATCCAAGCCTTGAAATCGCATTTGACTATTACGTGATTTCATTTTTACAGCAAGTGTAATACTTTGATGCCGGCACAAAGGGATTAAATAATAATTGCTTTAAACATTAAAGTAGATGTTAAATAATCCATTACTGTTGGGAATCGATTTATCAAGCCCCTACGGCTGCAAGCTCTCACAAGAACTTGCTCGCCGTAATGTATCAAGCAGCGGTCACCAGACCGCTGCTTCCCTAAGCTCTTCGCCACCTCTAAGGTGGCGAAATTCAATCTCCGCGGTCGAGTCCTACCAAGGAGATTGACAGCTCCTGCCCGCGCGTGATTGACTGTGCGCGGGCAGGATTGCGCGCAAGCGCAAAATTGCGCTTGTGTGCAATGTTGATTACCTGCGGGTAATTTCGCCCCGCCACAGGCGAGCTGAGGCGTACAGGGGCGCGTAAACGTGCCTCTGTACGCCTCAGCTTTGATAAATCTAGCCCTTAAGCTAGAGGACACAGATGATAAGGGAGGGACAAGACAGGTAACCTAAACAGAAGGCACCACAGCTCGCAGAACCTTTCTCCCAAAAGAAGCCTCAGCCGAGGCAAAAGTGTCAAATTTATAGAATTTAGAAAAAGTGTGCAAAGAAGACCAAGTTGCAGCCTTACAGATCTGTTCTACAGAGGCCTCATTCTTGAAGGCCCAAGAGGAAGACACCGCCCTGGTGAAATGAGCTGTAATGCTCTCAGGAGGCTGCTGTCCAGCAGTCTCATATGCCAAACAAATAATACTTCTCAACCAGAGAGAAAGAGAAGTGGCAGTAGCTTTCTGACCCTTACCAGAAAAACAAACAATGTAGAAGACCGATGAAAGTCCTTTGTAACCTTTAAGAGCCCACACAGCATCTAAGTTGTGCAACAACCGCTCTTTATGAGGAGGAGGATTAGGACAGAGAGAAGGAACAACAATTTCCTGATTAATATTTCTGTCCGAAACAACCTTTGGAAGAGAACCAAACTTGGTACGGAGAACTGCCATATCTGCATAAAAAAATGAGATAAGAAGAATCACACTGTAAAGCGGAGAGTTCAGAAACCCTCCGAGCAGAAGAAAAAGCAACAAGAAACAATACTTTCCAAGATAATAACTTAATATCTATGGAATGCATGGGCTCAAACGGAGCCTGCTGCAAAACTTTAAGAACAAGATAAAGACTCCAAGGTGGAGCAACTGATTTAAACACAAGACTGATTCTGACCAGGGCCTGACAAAAATATTGTACATCTGGCATGTCTGCCAGATGCTTGTGAAGCAGAATGGAAAGAGCAGAGATCTGACCCTTGAGGGTACTGACAGATAAACCCTTCTCAAGGCCATCCTAGATAAAAGATAAAATCCTTGGGATTCAGACATTACTCCAAGAATATCCTTTAGACTCTCACCAATAAAGATATTTACGCCATATCTTATGGTAAATCCTGCTAGTAACAGGCTTATGAGCCTGAACCATGGTCTCGATAACAGACTTGGAAAAACCACGCTTGGCTAATATCAAGCGTTCAATTTCCAAGCAGTCAGCTTCAGAGAAACGAGATTCAAATGAAGGAAGGGCCCCTGAAGCAGAAGGTCCTTCCTGAGAGGTAGCCTCCATGGAGGTAGGGACGACATCTCTACTAGAACCGCATACCAGATCCGGCGAGGCCACACAGAAACTATTAAAATCATTGATGCTCTCCTCTCTCCTGCTTGATCCGAGCGATGACTCATGGAAGGAGAGCAAACAGAGGAAACAGATATGCCAACCTGAAGTTCCAAGGAACTGCCAGAGCATCTATCAGAAAGGCTTGAGTATCCCTCAACCACGAACCGTACTTTGGGAGCTTGGTGTTCTGATGAGACGCCATCAGATCCAATTCTGGTAACCCCTATTTGGTTGTTAACCTGGAGAACACTTCCGGATGGAGTTCCCACTCCCTGGGATGGAAAGTCTGTCTGCTCAGAAAATCTGCTTTACAATTGTCCACTCCTGGAATATGGATGGCAGATAGACAATTGTGAGCCTCTGCCCACTGGATGATCCATGCCACCTCCTTCATGGCTAAGGAACTCAAAGGTCCCCCTTGGTGGTTGATGTAGTCCACTGAGGTTATGTGGTCTGTCTGGAATCTGATAAACCGGGCTAGGGCCAGCTGAGGTCAAGCCATCAAGGCATTGAAGATCGCTCTCAACTCCAGAATGTTTATGGGGAGAGCAGATTCCTTCTGAGACCAAAGTCCCTGCGCCTTCAACGAGTTCCAAACTGCACCCAAACCTAACAGGCTGTCATCCGTGGTCACAATTACTCAAGAGGGTCTCTGAAAACACGTCCCTTGTGACAGCCACCACAGAAGAAAGTCCCTTGTTGATTGATCCAGAACTATTCTCTGAGATAGATCTGTATAATCTCCGTTATACTGAGTGAGCATGCATAACTGCAGAGGTCTCAGGTGGAACTGTGCAAACGGAACTATGTCCATGGAAGCCACCATCAACACAATTACCTCCATGCATTTGGCTACTGATGGTTGATCCACCAACTGTAGGGACAAGCAAGCCGACAGAATCCTGGCTCTTCTGACCTCCGTCAAATATTTTCATTGTTAGAGAATCTATAATGGTTCCTAGGAAGATCACCCTTGTAGCTGGAACAAGAGAATTTTTCTCCAGATTGACCTTCCAACCGTGGGAATGAAGAAACGCCAACAAGGTTCTTGTGTGAGATTCTGCCAGTTGCAGGGATGGCGCCTGAACCAGAATGTTGTCCAGATAAGGTGCCACTGCATTTCCCCGGGCCCAAATTACCGCCAATAGAGCTCCCAGAATCTTTGAAAAAAACTCTGGGTGCTGTGGCAAGGCCAAAAGGAAGTGCCACAAATTGATAGTGTTTGTCTAGATAGGCAAACCTCAGATAATTATGATGGTCCCTGTGAATGGGAACGTGAAGGTAAACATCCTTCAGGTCTATAGTTGACATGAATTGACCCTCTTGAATCAGAGGTAGAATGGAGCGGATAGTCTCCATCTTGAAGGACGGAACTTTGAGAAATTTGTTAAGTAACTTGAGATATAAAATGGGCCTGAAAGCTCAGTGTTTTTTGGGAACCCCAAACAGGTTGGAGTAGAACCCTAGACCCTGTTCCTGTCTTGGAACAGGCGCTATCACTCCTGATAGGGAAGGTCCTTAACACATTTCAAGAACGCCTCTTTTTTTTGTCTGGTCTACAGATAACCTTGAGAGGTGGAACCTGCCCCTGGGAGGGAAGGTTTTGAACTTCAACTTGTATCCCTGGGAAACTATGTTCACTGCCCACAGATCTGGAACATCTCTTTCCCAAGCTTGCATAAACAGAGAGACTCTGCCCCCCACCTGATCCAGTCCCGGATCGTGGGCAACCCCTTCATGCTGACTTGGACTCAGCTGCAGGCTTCTTCAATTGCTTCCCCTTGTCCCAAGACTGACCAGACTTCCAAGAGGGCTTGGGTTGTTGGGAAGAAGCTGGGGAAGATTTACCTCTGAAGTTACGAAAGGGAAGAAAATTAGCCTGGCATCCCTTCATCTTGTCTTAAGGCAGAAAAGAACCTTTACCACCCATGATATCGGCCAAAATTGCCAAAAGCTTAGATTTAGAAGAAACATCAGCAGACCAAGACTTAAGCCATAACGCTCTACGCAGTAAGATTGCAAAACCAGAAAGCTTGTCTCCCAACTTAATGACCTGTAAGGAAGCATCTGAGATAAAGGAGTTAGCTGCTAGCTTAAGAGCCTTTATCCTATCCTGAATTTCCTCCAAGGGAGTTTCCGCTTGAATAGACTCAGACCACCGCACTGGTTACTGTGGCAATGCACACTGATGGTTGCCATTGTGACCCCTGATGAATATACATTTTCTTTAAAAAGGCCTCCGGCTTTTTATCCATAGGATCTTTGAACAAACAACTGTCCTCAATAGGAATAGTAGTTCTCTTTGCCAAAGTGGAAATCTCCCCTTCCACCTTTGGAACCGTCTGCCATGACTTCTTTATGGAATCAGCCACTGGAAACATCTTCTTAAAGACAGGGGAGGGAGAGAAGGGAATTCCTGGTCTCTCCCATTCCCGGGTGATAATTTCCGTGGCATGGTCTGGAACTGGAAACACCTCTCCAGGAGAGGGGACATCAAAATATCTATTTAATTTACTAGATTTCTTAGGGTTGACTGTGACAGGCGCATCAGAGTCATCCAAAGTAGCTAAAACCTCCTTAAGTAACTAACAGAGGTGTTCAACCTTAAATATGAAGAAAACCACTTCAGCATCAGAAGAAGGGATTACACTAACCGAATCTGAGATTTCACTGTCAGAGGCTACCGAAGAATCTTCATCTTCCGACTTACGGCAAAGAGCAACTTGATTAGCCTGAACAGGATCAGAAACCTTACTATCTGATTCTCTAGACTTCCTTTACGTTTCCCGTGCAGCAAGGGAATGGCAGCTAGTGTCTCAGATACCGCAGAGGATACCTGGGCAGCAATCTCTGCCTTAAAAAAAAACTCCATCGAGAGCCTGCAAGGAACCGCAGGGCACTGCTTGAGACGGTAAAGGAACATGGGGTACTTGAGGAGGAGACTGTGGCATTGCCTGAACAGAATCCTCCTGAGATTGGCGGCTCAGTAACAAAATGTCTGTCCTTATACATTAAGGTTCTTTCAATGCAAGAACCACAAAAGGGCAAAGGAGGTTCAAAATGGGCAATACAACAAATCTTTGCAAAGATGGCCCCTCTACACCTCAGCGTTAAGCTGGGGTGCCTACCTGCCCTGCGAAAATGAAGGAGACTGAATTCCGGAACCAGCACGCTATTCCACTGCGTGTAAAGCTGCCAAGTAATGGAAACCAGAAATAAAGAGCGCGAAGCTAGAGCGCTCTGAAGCCAGAAAAGAAACTCCACCCTTGTGACGTCACGGAATGGCCGAGAAAAGGCCCGTAACGAAAACCTATTAAAATTGTGCCACCTCTGTAACAATTGATCCTCGTAAGTTGAGCACTGAACCACCAAAATAAAAACTTTTGTCCTATTTGTTTTTATTTATGACACTCTCACACCACCGTAACACAGCAGAGCCCTGTCTAATGTATCCTGAGCTCAGGATAACTTACCCCAAATATGGTGCAGTGAAAAATGAATGTGCCAGGAAAACCGAATAAAATTCAAATTGGCACTTACCTGCACCCCTGTCCGACAGGAAGGACATCTCACCGGTATGAGAGGAAGCCACTCCTCACAGAGACCTGTGGAAGGAGAAGCCTACTCTGGTATTTTATGAGAGGGCAGCAACTTGTCAGGAAAACACAGTGAGGCCCACCCCACAAGTTCTTGACTGCTTAAAAGCTACCACAGCCCTACTGAAGAGACTAAGGTGGAATACAGCTAAACCCAGTAGATAGGGAAGATCAGAGCAAGCAAGCCCTGGCTTCAAAACTAAAAAAATCTTGATAGAAGAATCTAACACCTAAACTTCACCTCCTCCTTGCACTGAAGGCAAAGAGAATGACTGGAGTTTGTGGGAAGGGAAGTGATACTGCTGGCCAGGTGTGATATTCCAACAGTAATTGATGATTCCGTGGACTCACCATGTCATAAGAAAGAAAAAATAAAAGCTCTCCTATCCGAGTACAATGTCTATCACTAATAACGAGATGCGCTGCATATAATGTATTGGATACAAGTGGAATGTCTAGCGCTAATAACGAGATGCGCTGCGTGTAATGTATTAGATACAAGTGCAATGTCTAGCGCTAATAACCGTATTAGATACAAGTGCAATGTCTAGCGCTAATAACGAGATGCGCTGCGTGTAATGCATTAGATACAAGTGCAATGTCTAGCGCCAATATGAGATGCGCTGCGTGTAATGTATTAGATACAAGTGCAATGTCTAGCGCTAATAACGAGATGCGCTGCGTGTAATGTATTACAGATAATTCTTAAATACAGCTCCGGTGAACACACTCAATCATAACTGATTTAAGCCTCTGCAAACTGTCCCCTTATTTCAGTTCTTTTGACAGACATCCATTTTAGCCAATCAGAGCTGGCTCACTGGAATTCCACGTGCGTGAGCAGTGTTATCTATATGAAACACATGAACTTACATGTCAAATTTCCCTGAGAGAAGAGGTGGCCTTCAAGGTCTAAGAAATTAGCATATAAACCTAGGTTTAGCTTTTAACTAAGAATACCAAGAGAACAAAGCAAAACTGGTGATAAAAGTAAATTAGAAAATTGTTTAAAATGACATTCTCTCTCTGAATCATGAAAGTGTATTCTGGACTAGACTGTCCCTTTAAGGCCTGGGTTGTTCTGCGATGTAAATATCTTTTGTGCGGCTTTACACACAAATTAATGTTTGCCTGCCCAAAACTCAAAATAAAGCCAGAAACCACAGTTACCATGAATTCCACAAAACAACAATTCAATGATACCCTAAAAATAACTAACCTAGGCCATAAAAATGATTGTTCCTGTGTACAATATATACCGGTATTCTCTGGATTGCCATCATGGCAGAGTGCCCAACAGGAAATGAACACATTTAAAGACCAGAGATCAGCAAAGTAGACTCTTTAGAGAGGAAGAGAAATTAACAGGTGGGGGTTTACGTCATTTAAATGGTGAATGCTGCTATAGTGAGCCAAGAAAGATTTCTATTAGATAATCGTTTCATTTTCTGAGTTTATATATTATACCATAGTGAGCAATAAAACCATTATTTCCAGTCTTTATAAAAGCTAATTACTTGTGTTTTTCTTCCAATGCTGAACGTTTCAGGGGTGAAGTGTGAGTATTTTTCTTTTTCACATGTTTATATAAAAAAGTATAGGAGTCTTTTTAATAGCCATCTCTTTATAATACCTTCTAGATTCCCTGCCCCATTTGTGGGAAACTCAGATGCTGCCTCCTTACCACTAAACACATCCACCCCAGCAGCCACTCTTCCTGTGCTCCAGGAAGTCAGCCCAAACCCTGTAGATGGGTCTCTAAACTCAGTTGAAGTGAATCCAGCAGCCAGCGGCACGAGGAAGGCTCGAGTGCTGTACGATTACGAAGCTGCGGATAGCAGTGAGCTGGCTCTGCACGCAGATGAGGTGAGAGGACCTTCATTTTCAGCACAACAACTAACAGTGCAACGTCTGATTTTCCTGTAATCCTTTTTCTTCTTCTTGCAGCTAATTACTGTGTACAGCCTCCCTGGCATGGATCCTGATTGGCTAGTGGGTGAGAGGGGGAACAAGAAGGGAAAAGTACCGGTTACCTACCTGGAACTCCTCAGTTAGACTTGAGTAAAGAGGTGCATAAAGTCTCTCAACAAGCCAACTGCCCTGGAGGGTGAATCCACTGCTCAAAGGCTGCTGCTTCCTGTCTCCATCATCCCTCACAATGAGGCTGCACGTTTGCATTTAATATGTCCTTTCGTTTCCTTTCTTTCATCCTTTACAATGCTTCAAGGACATGTTAGATTTATTGATGACTACTCCAGCACTAAAGGGGTTAATTGCTTCACTGCAGTGACCCTTTGACTTCAGGAGAGAATGTCGTTTTCTCATAACCACCAGGTCTCACAAGGATCTGACAGTCGGTCTGGTCAGTGGGGTGTGAAGGAGAACGTGTTTTAGACGTCAACAGCAGCTGCTGAAAGTCACTGTGTGTGGGACTGTCCCAGCTTCAGTTTGTTTTGTCCTGTAAAGGGTTACTTACTTTTTTTTAGGGGTCTCTGAGCAGGGAGATTTGTATCTCTGCTGTGTCACTTTCATAGCTTTATGCAGTAAGATTGTACCTACTATAGACAGGATGTAGATACAAATGTGTCCTATACAAGAATAACTAGTTCCTCTCTCCCAACCTGCTGTATTCCAGCAGCTGTGCAAATAAAGCTCTTTTCTAATTTGGAATTGGAGTTTGTGAGCATTGGAAAAATTCCCTTTATGCAACCGACAGAGGCTAAACTAAGGTCTTTACACCAGGGCCCCTCAAACTAATCTGCTTCTTATGTTTTCTTCTTTCAAATCAGTGTGTTATTTATTGCCTGTCTGCACCATTGTCTGTGTTTGATTAGATATTAATAAACAGATGTCATTCCTGCACCCTGTACTGTTCTTTCTGACCATGATTAAGAAATACAATGGAAACAGTAGATGGAAACAAGTTTTCTTTACTTTCAGTATAAATATGTGGATTCAAAAAAGTACACCAGTTACTTTAGGTGAAACCAGGCACAGGCAAGCATTGCATTCTTCATGACAAAAGCAGCCGACATACGCTGCACTGGTGGCAATTAA
This sequence comes from Bombina bombina, assembly GCF_027579735.1. NCBI lineage: Eukaryota > Metazoa > Chordata > Amphibia > Anura > Bombinatoridae > Bombina > Bombina bombina. Next base: position 124,720,101 of record NC_069510.1, read on the forward strand.
GATGCAAAAATCCAGTCCATTTAAGCAGCTGGGTCCCAGAAACATTTACACGAGGAGCGGTGTGGTTTGTACAGTACTGGCGATGAGGTTGTGTGTCCTGCTAGCGGTACTGGCGATGAGGTTGTGTGCCCTGCTAGCGGGACTGGCGATGAGGTTGTGTGCCCTGCTAGCGGTACTGGCGATGAGGTTGTGTGCCCTGCTAGCGGTACTGGCGATGAGGTTGTGTGCCCTGCTAGCGGTACTGGCGATGAGGTTGTGTCACCTCTCCTGCAGCTGCTGGTAACATTAATAGTCGGGTACAGTTACAGTACTTTGTGGTCCTGTGTATGCAATACGGAGTATGTACACAGCATAAACAAGTCCGTGTGAGAGCTCTTTATCTCTGTACATGTCGTACAAATGCTTGTACCAGCTGTATAAGGGGCTCTTGTGCTTCAGGCACTGCCTTCATGGCACCTACAGACTTAGGCTGAGGAGAAGGCAGAAGCCCCCCAGCAGGAGAGGAGGGCCCCCCTCGTCGGAAATAACGGGACAGGCTTGAGAGGAGTGTGCTCTGAAATAAAATAATGAGAGAGGAGATGCAGAGTAAGTACACGCTGTTAATAATGCTTTCACATCTTAAGGTTTATGAGAATATACATCTCTCTAACATCATATAATAAACTGTCTGAAATGACATACTGTATATACATATACATACATATATATACACACATACATACTGAGCATGTGCAAAAGTACACAGTATATACATTTTGTGATTGGCTGACAGCTGTCACATGGTACAGGAAGATGGAAATTTGGAATAACTGAACTTTGTCACAACATTCTACTGCTCATTTAAAATGTAATGCGCTATTGCATTGTCTTATTGTAGTTGTCTATTTAATTATACTGGGGATGTGCAAATCCAGATCTTAGTTTTTTTTACTTTCTCAAAAACAGCTGAATACTGTGAGCACCCTTCTTCTTTTGCTAACGAAACTGCTGAAAGTACATCCCTAAATTCTCCTGTATTTAGTGTATTTAAAGCACACGATAACGTTCTACTTGAGTGCAGTGAGCATTGTAGCGCATCAGCTGTTTCCTGCTCAGCAGTTCTCCTGAGTGTTTAACCCCATTACAGCACCATTAGTAAATAAATTACAGATTCTCACTACAATGTCTATTTAAATATTTGTGATTCCGACAGAGGATACAATTAATAAATAAAAGACTTGGCTGTTATGACTTTTTAACATCTTTTGTTTAAACTTATGTTCCCTTTCATGAGAGCATACTGCGGTATGTTTGGGAACGTGTCTTGTGCACTTTATGTATAAGATTATTACAAAGACTCAGTATGCTCAGTTTACTTTCATAGAAAGGATTTAAATTCAACAAAGAGTATAACATTTAAAAAAGAAAAATTTGATAAGTCAATTGTAAATTATTTAAATCAAAAGGGACAGAGTACTGTTTTATATATATATATATATATATATATATATATATATATACATACACATATATACACACACACATACATACACAGTTTTGCAAGGAAAATTTAAAAAGGGCTCTTTCTGTTTAAATTGAGTGATATCAAAAAAAGATAAATTCTCCGGTATTTCGGGCATGTTACTCCCTAAAATTTCTGGTAGCGAAGGGGTTAAACACAAAAGAATGTAAAAAATGTTTTTAAACAAAATAGTTAATTTTATTTTCATGTCAAAGCAGATTACAAATTATAAAGACGGGCTTATTACCAGCTCTGAACTAAGCTCCTGCTTCATGCGCTGTTTGTCCCGAGGGTGAACGGACGGGTCCCGTAAGTATCGTACAGCTTGAGAAATTAGCAGGTAGAAACAGTTCTCCATGGTAAACAGCAACAGAGACCTGCAAGAAGAAGAGGTAACCTCAAACCAGCCCAACACGCAAAGCATTTGTAAACTCCATTATCCATATGTATAGTCTGCCCTGGCATTATAATCCTGTCAACTCTACGTCACGCCCAGTCCTGGAGACCCGATAACAGGCCAGGATGTTAGAAGCACAGACGATATCAGTAATTGTGCTTCTTATGCCATCCTAATCATCACCCTGTTAATAAATACTGACAGCTGAGCCTGGTTTATCTACTACACTCACTTCAGATTCTTATTGTCTTCTGCAGGGACAGATGTACCCAGGGTCAGTAACATGGGCTCTTTCTTCTTATCCATCTGTAAAAAAACAAATAAGGTATAAATATATTCACTTGTTATATTTAGTTAACAAAAAGTGTAAAAAAAAAGTCAAGGAGCACAGTGACGCATTCTTCACTTTATTTTAAACCTGATCCACACTAGGCCAGGGGTCGCAAATCTTTAGCAAGGTGGCACTCACATTTTCTGCCACTCCGCCTCTATGGATGCCACCATACTGCATGTTCTCGTTGGCTTGTAGTACTTAAAGGGTCATTATAGTAAACAAATAATGACGTGCTCTACTCAGTTACAGCCCAACAACCCAAAACCACTGTGTGTTTAACCCCTTCAAAGAAATACCGCTCTAGACTTGAAGAGCACTGCTGGTCCCGAGCGGTATACAAATCTGATTCATGCGACTAGCGCTGCTATCTGGACGGCTTGCGTTTTCCATTTGGGACAAGCAGTGCTCTGTGAATCCGAATGAGTATTTCTACTATCTGTTTAACTCCATTGAGGGGGTTAAACACACAGAAGGTGCAGGGTCAATAGTCTTCAAATGATACGCTGTAACCGATTAGAGCATGTCTTTCACTATACCTGTTGATGTATAATATGAATTTAATATAATCCCTTTAGATTATAAACTATTGGGGCACGCACATACAGAAAGGTTTGGCAGCCTGCATGAAATAAACTTCCTGTAGCAATTATTATTATGCTGGACCTTAAAAAGTGCAGATTAGTTATTGTCAGACCCTCTATATAGAGTATATTTCCCTATATTGCTGCTGCTTGTGTAGTAATACATTGTATTTAACTGAATGGTAAACCAAACGCAACATATCACTATATACAGCTCATTGTTTAACTACTTGATCTTACTAATGCAAACCTTACATGTATCATTTTTATTAGAGGATTAGTTCTAATAGGCTATTCTTCACAATGACCTGAAATCCTATATACAAACACCTGTTACCCAGACACTCCCTTTAAACTCACCTCTGCCAACATATTCAGCATCACATTTACTGTGGCTAGGAGAGTTCCAAAAGACGGCGCTACGTTTGCATCAAACGCTGGAGTAGTAAAGTTCAATGCAAAGAGCAGATTATACTGTGCGAGATCAATGGGCTGCGGAGGCAAGAGGACAATTACACACTGCTACACTGATTTACAAACCGCCACCCTTCTGTACACACCGCCACCCTTCTGTACACCCCGCCACCCTTCTGTACACCCTCTCTTTGCACACCGCCACCCTTCTTTACACCCTCTCTTTACACACCGCCACCCTTCTTTACACACCGCCACCCTTCTTTACACCCTCTCTTTACACACCGTCACCCTCTCTTTACACCCTCTCTTTACACACCGCCACTTCTTTACACCCTCTCTTTACACACCGCCACTTCTTTACACCCTCTCTTTACACACCGCCACCCTTCTTTACACACCGCCACCCTTCTTTACACCCTCTCTTTACACACCGCCACCCTTCTTTACACCCTCTCTTTACACACCGCCACCCTTCTTTACACCCTCTCTTTACACACCGTCACCCTTCTTTACACCCTCTCTTTACACAACGCCACCCTCTGTACACAACGCCACCCTCTGTACACACCGCCACCCTCTGTACACACCGCCACCCTTCTTTACACCCTCTCTTTACACACCGCCATCCTCTCTTTGCACCCTCTCTTTACACACCGCCATCCTCTCTTTACACACCGCCACCCTTCTTTACACCCTCTCTTTACACCCTCTCTTTACACACCGCCACCCTTCTTTACACACCACCACCCTTCTTTACACCCTCTCTTTACACACCGCCATCCTCTCTTTACACCCTCTTTACACACCGCCACCCTTCTTTACACCCTCTCTTTACACACCGCCATCCTCTCTTTACACACCGCCATCCTCTCTTTACACACCGCCACCCTTCTTTACACACCACCACCCTTCTTTACACCCTCTCTTTACACACCGCCATCCTCTCTTTACACCCTCTTTACACCCTCTCTTTACACACCGCCATCCTCTCTTTACACACCGCCACCCTTCTTTACACCCTCTCTTTACACACCGCCACCCTTCTTTACACACTGCACATAATACTGTAACATAAGCATTAAGAGACATGCAAGTCACAATTAAACTTTCATGACAGAATTATTAGAACTTCAGTTATTAAATTTATCTCTTTGTCTACTTTATTAAACCTTAACGCTCTTTCCATGAGAGAATACGGACATATGCTCAGGAGCATGCACATCAAGCACTATATAGAAGCAACAATGTTATGTATGAAGTGTTCTAAATACATGCATGCTCCTGAGTACTAAAGGGATATGAAACCCAAAACTTCACAATTCAGACAGCACACACAATTTTAAACACCTTTCCAATTTACTTTTATTTTCAAATTTGCTTCATTCTCTTGGTATCCTTTGTTGAAGGAGCAATGCACTACTGGGAGCTAGCTGAACACATTGGGTGAGACAATGACAAGAGGCACATATGTGCAGCCACCAATCAACAGCTAGCTTTGAACAAAGGATACCAAGGAAAGAAAGCAAATTAGAAAAAAGTTAATTGGAAAGTTGTTTAAAACTGCTGCTCTGTCTGAATCACGAATGTTTAAATTTGACTTTACTTTCCGTTTAATATTTAACAGTATTAGTTTTCAGAGGAAGAATATTGTGATATTAAAACAAAATTTATGCTTACCTGATAAAAAATATCCGGATATGGTGAGTCCATGACGTCATCAATTACTGTTTGGAATATCACTCCTGGACAGCAGAAGGAGGCAAAGAGCACCACAGTTAAACTGTTAAAAGGACACTAAACCCAATTTGTTTCTTTCATGATACATATAGACCATGTAATTTTAAGTAACTTTCTAATTTACTCCTATTATCAATTTTTCTTTGTTCTCTTTCTATCTTTATTTGAAAAAGAAGGCATCTAACCTAAGGAGCCAGCCAATTTTTGGTTCAGAGGGCTGGACAGCATGTGTTAATTGGTGCTGTCCAATCGGCGAGGACAACCCAGGTTGTTCACCAAAAATGGCCCGGCATCTAAACTTACATTCTTGATTTTCAAATAAAGATACCAAGAGAATGAAGAAAATTTGATAATAGGAGTAAATTAGAAAGTTGCTTAAAATTACATGCTCTATCTGAATCACAAATTACCTTATGGTAAAAGTTGCCAGTAACAAGCTTGCGAGCCTGAATCATAGTCTCAATGACCGATTTGGAAAAACCACACTTAGACAGAGCTAAGCATTCAATCTCCAAGCAGAAAGCTTCAGACAAAATGAAAGTTCAATGAAAGAATGGACCCTGAATTAGAAAGTCCTTCCTCAGGAACAACCACCAAGGTGGAAGAAATACATCTCCGCTAGGTCTGTATAGCAGATCCTGCGAGACTATGCAGGAACTATTAAAACACTGATGCTCACTCCCATTTGATACGAGCAATCACTCGTGGAAGGAGAGCAAACTGAGGAACAGGGATGTCAGACTGAAATCCCATGGAACCGCCAGGGTATTTAACAGAGCAGCCTGCTGATCTCTTGACCTTTAACATAACTTGAAAGCTTGGCGTACTGCCATATCCAACTCCAGCACTGCCCATTTGAGGGTTAACCTGGAGAATACCTACGGGAGAAGCGCACACTCCCCGGGATGAAAAATCTGACTGCTCAAGAAGTCTGCTCCCGGTATTTACTCCTGAAATGTGAATAGTGTATAACTACTAACGTGAGCGTCCGCCCACCGAACAATCTACGCCAATCATGGCAAAGGAACTCCAGGTTCCTCCCAGTTGGTTAATGTAGATTAAATTGTTCAACTAGAACCTGAAAAACCGGTTAAGACAACTGAGGCCAAGCCATCAGAGCATTGTAGATCGCTCTCAACTCTAAGATGGGTTTGGGTAGAGCAGACTTCTCCCAAGTCCGTAGTCACCAACCCAGCAGGCTAGCGACTGTGGTCACTATTACTCAGGAAGATCTTGGGAGTACGTGCCCCAAGACAGATGCTCCTGAGAAAACCAAAAGATTCTGGAGAATGCGGGCAACGATCCCGCTACCTCTCACAAGCTAAGCGAGGGCTCTACCACTACTTCCCCTCTCTGATCCCCAGGGAAGAATCTCATGTTGACAGATCTAAATCTATCCTCCAAGACAGAAACACAAGATCCCCGGTCCTGCATAACAGCAGACTCTCAGATTAAATCGAGCAAAGGTATGATGTCCAATTAAGCAACCATCAGACCAATTATCCTCCATACATTGAGCCACTGAAGGACCAAACAGTAAAGTGCCGAAAGAGGAAAGAACCCTCTATTTTCTGACCTCTGTCATTTTTTTTTTTCAGAGATAGGGAAACTAATATGTTCCCTAAGAAACTACCCCTGTAGCTGGAACAAGGGAACTCATTTTCAGATTCACTTCCATCCATGGGAATGAAGACAACAAGATCTCTGTATGAGAGTTTGCTTGTTGAAAAGATGGCGCCTGAACCATTACGACGTCCAGGAAGGGCACCACAGCAATTTCCTAAAACCTGATCACTGCCAATATAGCCCCCTCTGAGAGCCATGGCAAGGCGAAAGGGAATAGCCACAAACTGAAAGTGATTGACAGAAAGGCAAAACTCAGGAACCTAAAAATACGCGTCCTTCAGGTCTATGGTCACCATGAACTTTCCCTCCTAGACCAAAAGGAAGAATGGGACCACTGGTTTCCATTTGAAGAACGGTACCCTAAGACAACTTGGTGAGACAATTTAGGTCTACCATAGGATGAAAAATTCCCTCTCTTTCGGGAACCACAAACAGGAATAAATAAAATCCTAGACCCTGTTTCCTTACAGAAACTAGAACTATCACTCACAGGGAAGAGAAGTCCCAAACGCACTACAAAAATGCCTCAATGTTATCTGGCCTGCAGATAAAATTGAGAGGTGGAGCCTGCCTCAGGGAGTGAAGGAAAGACTACTATGTAGTAACCATGAGATACTATGTCCACAGCCTATTTGGGACATCTCGTATCCATGTTTGAAGATAAACAGAGAGATATAACCCCCCACTTGGATCGATCCCGGAGTGGGGGCAAAAACTCCTTTAGCTCTATTCATCTTTTCTTGTGGTAGAAAAGACCCTTTTCCACCCGTAATATCCAAACTATTCTTGTCAGATCAGGACCAAACAAGGTCTTACTACCACTGTTCCCTCTAAGGTGCGCGGCTGCGTGGCCGCGCACCTTCCCTTCTGGTGTAGCGCAGGCAGAATATCAGGCCGCGCAGCACCTGCTGTGAGCAGAAGCAGAGAGAGGAAAATGCCTGAAGAACTAATTTGCCAAGTGCCGCCTGCACTGCGCATTGGACCCAGCAATCTGTCACTCATCTAGCCTGATTCTGTGTTCCTGTATGCCAGCACCAAGCTAATGTACTCAGCTTAAAAGTACATTAGCTCGGTGCTGGCAGCAGCGCTGTATACAGGAACACAGAATCAGGCTAGATGAGTGACAGATTGCTGGGTCCAATGCGCAGTGCAGGCGGCACTTGGCAAATTAGTTCTACATTTTTGGGATCTCAGTCAGGACCGTCTCTAACGTTACGTGGGGCAAAAGGGGCATGTGCCCCGGGACCAGTGATTGTGGGGGCAGGCCCGGACTGGCCATAGGGCATTTGCCTGGTGGGCCACCGGTTAACATAGTCCCGCCGCCCAGCCCACCATTACCGCACAAGGTGACATTCTGTCAGTATCATGTCTGTGGGGTCTGGGTCAAGTCAGCTGAAGCATATAGCAGTGCGCTGTGCCGGTGAGCGGCTCTCCTATTTGTACAATACACACTGTCTGACAGTCATGACATGGGGAGGGCCGGAGGGGGCTCAGGGCCAGTGGGACAGTCCGGTATTTTTCAGTCTTGTCCAGTGACATAATGCCCATGAGTCCATGACCATGTAGATTTCAACACTACACCGGCATCCAACACTCCACTGACTGGCTAACAGTTTGTTCCTGGCTGAGCTGCAATTGGAATCTATCTGAGCAGCGTAGCATTCCTCTCCTAAGCTGCCTGTGAAATGTCACGTGATGCTTCAGTAAGCATTGATGACGTCAGCTAGTGCAGCGCGGGTGATGTGTAGAAGATCTGCAGCTACAAAAGTTAGACACGCAGCCTGGTTGTCAGTGAGGGGCAGGGACTTGATTTAAAACTTACAGAATTCAGCCTGCAAGACTTTGGGAGCCAGCCAGAGAGACACTATACAAAGCATCACCTACACAATACTCGGTATATATTTATATATATTATAGCTAAAGTCTGTCTAAAATGTCTACATGTGTGTGCCCCTTAGTGTGCTAACTACCCCCTCTATGTGCCTCTTAGTGTGCTTACTGCCCCCTCTATGTGCCCCTTAGAGTGCTAACTTCACTCTCTATGTGCCTCATAGTGTGCAAACTACCCCCTCTATGTGCCCCTTAGTGTGCTAACTGCCCCATCTATGTGCCCCTTAGTGTGCTAATTACCCCATCTATGTGCCCCTTAGTGTGCTAACTACCCCATCTATGTGCCCCTTAGTGTGCTAACTACCCCATCTATGTGCCCCTTAGTGTGCTAACTACCCCATCTATGTGCCCCATAGTGTGCTAACTTCACCCTCTATATGCACCTTAGTGTGCTAACTACCCCCTCTATGTGCCCCTTAGTGTGCTAACTTCACCCTCTATGTGCCCCATAGTGTGCTAACTACCGCCTCTATGTGCCCCCTCTATGTGCCCCTTAGTGTGCTAACTGCCCCATCTATGTGCCCCATAGTGTGCTAACTACCGCCTCTATGTGCCCCCTCTATGTGCCCCTTAGTGTGCTAACTACCCCCTCTATGTGCCCCTTAGTGTGCTAACTGCCCCATCTATGTGCCCCTTAGTGTGCTAACTACCCCATCTATGTGCCCCTTAGTGTGCTAACTACCCCATCTATGTGCTCCTTAGTGTGCTAACCTCCCCCTATATGTGCCCCATAGTGTGCTAACTTCACCCTCTATATGCACCTTAGTGTGCTAACTACCCCCTCTATGTGCCCCTTAGTGTGCTAACTTCACCCTCTATGTGCCCCATAGTGTGCTAACTACCGCCTCTATGTGCCCTCTCTATGTGCCCCTTAGTGTGCTAACTGCCCCCTTTATGTGCCCCTTAGTGTGCTAACTACCCCCTCTATGTGCCTCTTGGTGTGCTAACTACCACCTCTATGTGCCACTTGGTGTGCTAACTACTCCCTCTATGTGCCTCATAGTGAGCGAACTACCCCCTCTATGTGCCTCTTAGTGTGCCTACTGCCCCCTCTATGTGCCCCTTAGTGTGCTAACTGCCCCCTCTATGTGCCCCTTAGTGTGCTAACTGCCCCATCTATTTGCCCCTTAGTGTGCTAACTGCCCCATCTATGTGCCCCTTAGTGTGCTAATTACCCCATCTATGTGCTCCTTAGTGTGCTAACCTCCCCCACTATGTGCCCCATAGTGTGCTAACTTCACCCTCTATGTGCACCTTAGTGTACTAACTACCCCCTCTATGTGCCCCTTAGTGTGCTAACTTCACCCTCTATGTGCCCCATAGTGTGCTAACTACCCCCTCTATGTGCCCCTTTGTGTGCCCCCTCTATGTGCCCCTTATTGTGCTAACTGCCCCCTCTATGTGCCCCTTAGTGTGCTAACTACCACCTCTATTTGCCCCTTAGTGTGCTAACTGCCCCATCTATGTGCTCCTTAGTGTGCTAACCTCCCTCTCTATGTGCACCTTAGTGTGCTAACCTCCCTCTCTATGTGTCCCTTAGTGTGCTAACTACCCCATCTATGTGCTCCTTAGTGTGCTAACCTCCCTCTCTATGTGCACCTTAGTGTGCTAACCTCCCTCTCTATGTGCTCCTTAGTGTGCTAACTACCCCCTCTATGTCCCCCATAGTGTGCTAACCTCCCTCTCTATGTGCTCCTTAGTGTGCTAACTACCCCCTCTATGTCCCCCATAGTGTGCTAACTTCACCCTCTATGTGCCCCATAGTTTGCTAACTTCACCCTCTATGTGCACCTTAGTGTGCTAACTACCCCCTCTATGTGCCCCTTAGTGTGCTAACCTCCCCCTCTATGTGCTCCTTAGTGTGCTAACCTCCCCCTCTATGTGCTCCTTAGTGTGCTAACCTCTCTCTCTCTATGTGCTCCTTAGTGTGCTAACCTCCCCCTCTATGTGCTCCTTAGTGTGCTAACCTCTCTCTCTCTATGTGCTCCTTAGTGTGCTAACCTCCCTCTCTATGTGCGCCTTAGTGTGCTAACCTCCCCCTCTATGTGCCCCTTAGTGTGCTAACCTCCCACTCTATGTGCCCCTTAGTGTGCTAACCTCCCCCTCTATGTGCTCCTTAGTGTGCTAACCTCCCCCTCTATGTGCTCCTTTGTGTGCTAACCTCTCTCTCTCTATGTGCTCCTTAGTGTGCTAACCTCCCTCTCTATGTGCTCCTTAGTGTGCTAACCTCCCTTTCTATGTGCTCCTTAGTGTGCTAACCTCCCTCTCTATGTGCGCCTTAGTGTGCTAACCTCCCTTTCTATGTGCGCCTTAGTGTGCTAACCTCCCTCTCTATGTGCGCCTTAGTGTGCTAACCTCCCTCTCTATGTGCGCCTTAGTGTGCTAACCTCCCTCTCTATGTGCTCCTTAGTGTGCTAACCTCCCCCTCTGTTTTCCAGTGTGCACTGCTAAATACACCCTCTATGTGCCCCTTAGTGTGCTAACCTCCCTCTCTATGTGCTCCTTAGTGTGCTAACCTCCCCCTCTGTTTTCCAGTGTGCACTGCTAAATACACCCTCTATATGCCCCTTAGTGTGCTAACCTCCCCCTCTGTTTTCCAGTGTGCACTGCTAAATACACCCTCTATGTGCCCCTTAGTGTGCTAACCTCCCCCTCTGTTTTCCAGTGTGCACTGCTAAATACACCCTCTATGTGCCCCTTAGTGTGCTAACAGCCTCTATGTGCCTTATTCCAAGATGGCTATTTGTGAAAGTTATATGTGCTTTCAAGATAGCTGTTTGTAGCAAAAATGCTTGTAGTAAAAGTTATTACTGGTCTTTACCACATATGGTTTGAGGGCCTGTGCAACAATATTCAAACCCCTCACCTTCTCAGAGAGTCAGCAGAGACATAACACAAACCACCGCCAGGTCTCTGCGTATACCACTGAAAAACAGTATTAACTTTTACTCTAAGTATTTTTGATAATGGAAGTATATTGCAAAAAATGCTTCTATTTAAAATTAAAATGCGCCCATGCATATTTCAATTTTGAACTTTCTATCCCTTTAAATCTATATAGTTGTTTGTGCCTTTTTCCAAGATAGCAAACTGTATCGTATATCTAGATAGCTGCCTGTGCTTCTTTTCAAGATGGTTACCTATGCCTTACAAATAGATTATTGCAAATAAAAAATGGGAGGGGGGCGCGGAGTGGGCTGCTTTGCCTTAAAATGCCCGGGCCTATTTTTGCTCCCAGCCCGGCCCTGGTGGGGGGCCCAGCCAGGCCAGGGCTGGCTGCTGTAATTTTGTATTTGGGTGTGTGTGTTTTGTTTTTTTTATGCAGAGAGACAGTGCATTGAGCCGAGCGGCGCCGTGTGACGTCACTGTCTGAGGTGAGAGAGTCTCACTTTTGAATTGAGCCAGGCGGCCAGCCAGCCAAAGTAAGTTACTTACAACAGCAGACAGTGGACTCTGTGTAAATGTGTCGCACACATTATACATGTGACTAGTTATTAGAGAAGACTAGACTGAGGCTGGCCTGGCACGTAACCGTGCGTGCTGAAGACTTCAGTCTACTGTGAGTAGTGAGTGTCTGAGACTGGTAACGGTAAGAGGGTGGGTCTAGGAGGCAGACAGAGGGGGACAAACTGGAAGGACGTGCCGTAAGCGGTAGCTCTGCGCGGCTGACACACACGTGACACATCATGTTCTTAGTAGGACAGCACAGACTCTGAGAGCCCACAAAGAATCAGAGCCTCTGAGGTCGCTCGTCGTGGACCGCTGACGCTGACTGTGTCTGTTGCTTTTTGGCCCCTTGGTCTGAGGAGGAGACTGTTGGGAAGTTGGAGCTGGCTGGGGCCCTTGGCTGCAGTGGCTGGGGACGGTGATCGACAACGTTGTGTGTAGTTGTCAACTAGACTGACGTAAGTAAGTGACTGAGAGATAATTTATTTTGGAAGCGGAACAACTAAATTGTGACTTCAGGGGCTGGGGGGCCTGGGGCTATCTGCTGCTGCCTGCTGCAGTGTGTGTCTAATGGTTTATAATTTGGGCTTTAGAGAAATAGGGTTACTGGGAACTGTGATGACACTGACTGTAGAATTACAGTTTAAAAGGTTTTGCACTAAATGGTTCATAACATTAATAATACTTTTAAGTGAGGAGTAACTTATGTTTCCCTTGTCTTGTGGAAGTTTAGATAAAATAATATACTTTTTTATTATTAATGTTATGAACCATTTAGTGCAAAACCTTTTAAACTGTAATTTACAGTGATGTGGAAGAACTGGAAGTTTATCTAATAATTATATTTTATTGTAGTTCTTCTAGTATGATTCAGGGGTTAGTAGATTTAATTCATGAGTTGAATCATTGGATTAGATTGTAAGTTCTTTGGAACAGAACATATAAAACATTTTTCATAAGCTTTATACATTAACTGTGCCTCTTTAATAATTGGGTCCTCTAGCCTAATAATCAGGGGCCACAATGTGTTATACATTGTTTTTTTTTTTTAAAACTTCCTCACTCATCTACCTCTCATTTTTTTTAACACACATTCTTAAAGGGACAGTCTACCATATAATTGTTATTGTTTTTTGTTTTAAAAGATAGATAATCCCTTTATTACCCATTCCCCAGTTTTGCATTATTGCATAACCAACAGTTATATTAATGTACTTTTTACCTCTGTGATTACCTTGTATCTATAATCTAGGAACCTTCTTCCAGCCCCCTGATCACATGACTGTGACTGTTTATTATCTATTGTCTTAAATTTAGCATTGTTTTGTGCTAAATCTTAAATAACCCCCCTGTGCCTGAACACAGTGTTATCTATATGGCCCACTTGTACTTTCTGTCTCTTTGTGTTGAAAAGAGATTTAAAAAGCATGTGATAAGAGGCAGCCCTTAAAGGCTTACAAATTAGCATATGAGCCTCGGGGGGAGGGGGCCTAGAAAATGTTTGCCCAGGGTCCAATCAATATTAAAGACGGCCCTGATCTCAGTGGTAGTTTCAGCGAGGGGACTGGACTTCTTCCCTGCCTGCTTTCTCCATGGTACATCTTTCATTACTGGGTCACTAAACTTTTATAAAATCTTTCAGAGTGTGCAGGGCCAAGCGGTACTGATGTATAATCTCTAACAACCGCTTGGCCCTGCACATTTTGAAAGATTTTATCAAAGTTTAGTGACACTCAGTGGGCGGATTAATAGTAAGGTAGGTAGGAGGTACTAGCATGGGCGGCACAAATTATTTTTTCAATGTTTAAAACAGCGCGGGCTGTTAGAAGACGAGGAAAATTGGAAGCAGCAGTGTTGCTAGTATGCTTCTCTCCTCATCTTCCTGCAAAAATGTATATATGAGTGCAGGAGAGGTCCCACAACAACGGTAGGATGATCCTAGTTGTATTTCAAATAAAAAGGCTCCTATATAAGTGAAAAATTTACTTAAAATTTTTGAAATGCTAATGGGTTATATTTGCATACTGTGATTACTTGCTGATATATGCATACTGGGCATTTACAGTCCCCCAGATAAACTGTACATGTATGTATGTATATATATATATATATATATATCTCATTATCCACATATATATATATCCACATATATATATATATATATATATATATATATATATATATATATATATATGGATATATATATAGTGCCGCACACAAGCGGTATCAAGCCCGCACACAGAAAAAAATAATTGCACACACGGAAAAAAAATTAGAGGGAACATTGCTTACTACCCTTGTACGGAAGCACCAAAAACTTGGACACAGAAGAAAAAATCCACTGTCCACAACGCCCCGCAGGCTAGCACAGCAAAACCAGATATCTTGGTTCCCGGCTGAAAAACTTGCATGGTAGCATCAGAAATAAAATAATTGGCAATTTTAAGAGCCTTAATTCTGTACTGAATATTCTCCAAAGGAGTCTCTGCCAAACTGGAATCAGACAAGGCATCGCACCAATAAAATGCCGCACTTGACACAGTGGCAATACAAACTTCCATGTAAACCACCAGCTTAGTCCATTGATCCTGAAAAGAACAGCCTTCCTCTCTAGGAATCGTAGTTCACTTAGCCCGAGTAGAAATGCCCTACTACTTTAGGCACCTTGCACCCTGATATTTAATGGAGACAGCAACAGGAAACATCTTTTTTTAAAAACAAACAAAAAAAACTGACTTCTCCCTTTCCTGTGAAAAATCTTTAGGGTCGACAACAGGCGTATTGGAGTCGCTCCAAAGTAGCCAAAACCTCCTTTAACAATACACAAAGGTGTTCAAGCTTAAATCTGAAAGTTACTACTTGAGCATCAGATAAAGGAATTATACTGTCCAATCAGAGATTTCACCCTCAGAGGCTACTGACATATAGCCCTCATCAGCTTATGAGGAAGAGCAACCTGTGCAGCCGAAGATGGAACAGAACCTTACTATCTGAATATCTAAATTTCCTCTTGCGAATTCCCTTTAAATATAGAAAAAGCAGAGAATGCCGCAGGTACCGTAGAAGATACCTGAGCAACAATTTCTGCAGGCAAATTTGCTCCTCCAGGAGACTGATAGGAAATGCAGGGTACTATATGTGTAGCCATAAAGGCTTGGGGCGTTTGAGGAGAAAGCTGTAGCAATGTCTAAACGGCATCATCCTGATAGACATGAGGCACCGAAACAAACATTTTTTAATAAGATTTTAAAGTCCTATAATTGCAGCGACACAAATTATGACGCAAGACATAAAAATTTTTTTGCCCTGTATACAAAAAGTGCTTAGGACAATATGGATAGAAACAGACTCCTGTTCCCAGAGAGAGCAAGAAAAACCTACCCCAATACACTAAACTTAATTTATTAAGGTCTACTTGGGCACTATGCACTGTCACTTTAAATAGATGAGAGGAATGTTCACTAGTCACTATTTAAGTTAGCAACAGAGGTCTGTAAAGGAAACCGTTGCATCACATAGGGCTAAAGTGAAATTGCCATTGTGAGCACATAACGCCGCCAACTTCATAACAGCAGCTGAAAGAGATGCAATATCATCTGGGCTGTAACACACCAAGATCGCAGACAAAACCGCCGCTCCATTACACAAAGAAGGAGGCAAGATCATATTGTCAGACTCTACAACCCCACAACCTAATTTTTAGTGACGAAGGGTCCCAGCCCTAACCCAAACCGCTCGGCTCTCAGAGCTCCTTGGCGGACCTATTATGGGCACCAGGGCAGGATTATTGCAAATCTATCCTCCACCAACAATAACAGACCACTGTACTACAGTGGGATGCAGAATGCTGCAGAGCAGAAATAAAAATCACAGCCTCAATGAATGATTCCCCCGCAAAGGGAATAATCACATATATCAGTGCCTGCCACTGCCTAATAAAATCCTTTCCCAAAGGATTTTATATTTGTCCTAATAAATATAGCAGGCAAATGTTTAAAGGCTTATGTGAGGGTATTGAACCCAGGGCTGCTTGTTTATTTGCAGTGAGCTACTTCACACCCATAGTTACCCTTTCCCAGTGCTAGTCTCCCAACTTAAAAGAACTAAAGCACTTACCTGCATCTAGCCATCCGGCAGGAGGACAGCATACACGGCATGAAAGGACACAGTTCCTCACAGAGACCTGTAGAAAGAGAAAGAACAGAGTAAACCTACTCTGGCTTTCTATACCTTGGGCAGCAAATATGTTAGGAAAAGAAAATTTATGCGTACCTGATAAATTTGTTTCTTTTTAGACACGATGAGTCCACAGATTTCATACTTACTTGTGGGATTACGCCTTCTGGTCAGCAGGAGGAGGCAAAGAGCACCACAGCAGAGCTGTATATATAGCTCCTCCCCTCCCTCCCACTCCAGTCATTCGACCAAAGTTAGGAAGAGAAAGGAAAAGCCAAGGTGCAGAGGTGTCTGAAGTTTAACAAAAAATAATAACAGGGCGGGCCGTGGACTCATCGTGTCTAAAAAGAAACAAATTTATCAGGTAAGCATAAATTTTCTTTTCTTTTTAAAGACACGAGTCTACGGATTTCATCTTACTTGTGGGATACAGTACTAAAGCTAGAGTACACGGATGAAAGGGGAGGGACAAGACAGGGAACCTAAACGGAAGGCACCAATGCTTGAAAAACCTTTCTCCCAAAAACAGCCTCAGCCGAAGCAAAGGTATCAAAGTAGTAAAATTTATAAAAAGTTGAAGAGAAGACCAAGTAGCAGCCTTGCAAATCTGCTCAACTGAAGCATTATTTTTGAATGCCCATGAGGAAGCAACAGCCCTGGTGGAATGAGCCGTAACTCTTTCAGGAGGCTGCTGTCCAGCAGTCTCATATGCAAAACGGATGATATTCTTCAACCAAAAGGAAAAAGGTAGCCGTAGCTTCCTGACCCTTACGTTCTCTAGAAAAAATGTCAAACAGAGAAGACGATTGACGAAAGTCCCTAGTCGCCTGTAAGAAAAATGTTAAAGCACGGACTACGTCCAAATTGTGCAGAAGACGTTCCTTATAAGAAGAAGGATTAGGACCCAAGGAAGGAACAACAATCTCCTAATTAATATTCTTGTCTGAAACAAACTTAGGGAGAAAACCAAGTTTAGTACATAACACCACCTTATCCAAATTAAAAATAAGGTAAGGCGAATTATATTGTAATGCCGAAAGCTCAGACACTCTTCGAGCAGAAGAAATGGTAACAAGAAATAAAACTTTCCAGGATAACAACTTAATATCTATGGAATACATAGGTTCAACGGAACCCCTTGAAGAACTTTAAGATCTAAATTCAAACTCCATGGAGGAGCAATTGATTTAAACACAGGCCTGACTCTAATCAGAGCCTGACAAAAGGATTGAACATCTGGGACATCTGCCAGACGCTTGTGTAACAAAATAGATAAAGCAGAGATCTGACCCTTTAGGGAACTCGCTGATAAACCCTTCTCCAATCCTTCTTGGAGAAAAGACAAAATCCTGGGAATCCTAACTCTACTCCATGAGTAAGCCTTGGATTCACACCAATAAAGATATTTACGCCCTATCTTATGGCAAATCTTCCTAGTTACAGGCTTACATGACTGAAATAAGGTATCTATGACTGACTCAGAGAAAACTCGCTTGTATAAGATCAAGCGTCCAATCTCCAAGCAGTCACCTTCAGAGAAACTAGATTTGGGTGGAAGAAAGGACCCTGAATAAGAAGGTCCTTCCTCAACGGAAGTGTCCAAGGTGGCAGAGATGACATGTCCACCAGATCGGCATACCAAATCCTGCGAGGTCACGCAGAAGCGAGGAGGATCACTGATGCCTACTCCTATTTGAAAAATCACCCGGTAAAGAAGTGCAAACGGGGGAAATAGATATTCTAGGCTGAAGGACCAAAGAACTACCAAGACAGCTATCAGCTCTGGGGGACCTGGACCCGTATCCCAGAAGCCTGGCATTCTGACAAGATGCCATGAGAACCAACTCCGGCCGACCCAATTTGAAAATCCGATTGGATAATACTCCCGGAAGGAGTTCCCACTCTCCCGGATGAAAAGTCTGTCTACTCAGAAAATCCGTTTCCCAAGTGTCCACCCCTGGGATATGGATCGCTGACATATAGCAAGAATGAGCCTCCGCCCACTGGATAATCTTGGCTACCTCAGCCATCGTTAAGGAACTCCTCGTTCCTCCCTGATGATTGATATAAGACCGTCGCCATGTTGTCCGTCTGAAAACTGATGAAACTGGGCCGAAGCCAACTGAGGCCAGACCAGAAGAGCCTTGAAGGTCGCTCTCAGTTCCAGGATGTTTATAAAAAGAACAGACTCCGCTGAGTCCACACTCTGCTAAATCATGTTCCCTGGGATAAGTGATCCAGAGACAACCACCATAGAAGAGAGTCCCTTGTCTCCTGATCCAGAGTTATTTGAGAAGACAAGTCTGCATAGCCTCCGTTCCATTGCCTGAGTATGCTTAACTGCATAAGTCTGAGGTGGAACGAACAAACGGAATTTTAAGGGTCTCAAGGCGCTGCTCATTTTATCAACCTTGGAAGGATGAAAGGCTGAGTGGACCTCACCAGGAATTTAACCTGCAACTCTTGGATTGTTACAGAGCTCAGTCACAGTGCCTTAGCATGCTGAGCTATCTGTCCGGTAATTGTCCATTGCCGCCACCATCAGCCCGATTACCTCTATGTACTGAGCCACTGAAAGCCGAGAAGGGGACTGAAGGACTAGACCAGTATCGATAGACCTTGATTTCCTGACCTCAGTCAGAAAAATCTTCATTGATATGGAATTTGTCATGATTCCCAAGAAAGCTACCCTTGTGCTTGGGACTAAGGAACACTTTTCCAAAGTCATCTTCCACCCGTGAGATCACGGGAAGTATAACACCATGTCTGTGGAAATCTTGCTTGCTGTAAGGATGACGCCTGGACTAGGATATCAGCCAGATAGGGCGCCACTGCAATGCCCGTAACTGAAGCACCGCCAACAGCGATCCCAGGGCCACCGTGAGAACTCGGAACTATGGCAAGACCGAAAGGAAGGACCACGAACAGGAAGTGTTTGTCCAGAAAGGCAAACCCTAGAACTTAAGACGATTCTCATGAACGGCACATGAAGGTACTCGTCCTTAAATCCACCATTGTCATAAATTGGACCCTCTAGGATCAAGGGAGGAATGGAACAAATTAATAGTTTCCATCTTGAAGGACAGTACACTACTTAAAAAATAGTCTGAAGATTCCCCTTTTTCGGGAACCACAACCCGATCGGTATAAAAACCCCCAGATCCTGTACCAGTATTAGAACTGAAACAATCACTCCCAGGTCTGAGAGGTCTCCTACGCAGTGTAAGGACGTCTCTCCTTTTGTCTGATCTTCAGACAACCTTGAAAGCAGAGCCTGCCTCTGAGAGGAAAACATTTGAGCTTGAAACCAAACTTAAGCGAAAACGGAAAGTCAGCCCCCTACAAGATCCAATCCTGGACCGGGGCATGTTCTCCATGCTGTCTTTGATTCAACAGCAGGCTGTGTGTTTTTTTTTTAATTTTCATCAAGCCAGGTACCAACAATGTCTGCTCCTGGCAAGGAATCACCAAAAGCTTAGTTTTAGAGCATATATCCGTAAAACAAGGCTCTAACCATAAGGTTCCAAGAGCTAGAAATTGAAATAAAGGAATTAGCCAATGTGAAAGCTTTATCCAGTCCTGGATTTTATCCAGGGAAGCTACTGACTTAATAGCATCAGACAACGCATCAAACCAATATGCTGGCCAAGTACACAGATGGTTCCCATTACTAAATTTTGTCCATAAGATATCCTCTAAGCGTATAGAAGTTCTCGTAGTGGTTGAAACTACTCCTTCCCCCCTAGGGAATGTCGTCCAGCCTCCTTAGCTGAGTCGGCTATGGGAAACGGTCTTGTAAATATAGGGAATGCCTAAGGCACCAATTCCATCTGAAACTGAGATTCTCAGTAACATGGAGGAACCTGTTAGAATAGCAACTCCTCTAGCAATGCCTTGCGTTTTTTTTTAATACCTCGTGGAAAAATATATAATGCATTATAACCTCCGAGTGGAGTGTGAAGGAAATGCAGGGCACTTCATGTGGGCCATAAAATTTTGACGGAAACTATAGGAGAAATTTGTGGCCATTGTTAACAGACTCACAAACAGCAATCGCCGTAGAGGGAGTAGGTTCAAAAAGAGAAAATAAATTTTCTCTTGTAAGGTGTATCCAGTCCACGGATCATCCATTACTTGTGGGATATTCTCATTCCCAACAGGAAGTTGCAAGAGGATACCCACAGCAGAGCTGTTATATAGCTCCTCCCCTCACTACCATACCCAGTCATTCTCTTGCAACTCTCAACGCGCATGGAGGTAGTAAGAGGAGTGGTAAAAAATAGTTAGTTTATTTCATTCAATCAAAAGTTTGTTATTTTTAAATAATACCGGAGTTGTGCTATTTTATCTCAGGCAGAGATAGAAGAAGAATCTGCCTGAGTTTTCAATGATCTTAGCAGGTTGTAACTAAGATCCATTGCTGTTCTCACATATGTCTGAGGAGAGAGGTAACTTCAGAGGGAGAATGGCGTGCAGTTTACTCTGCTTGAGGTATGTGCAGTTATAATTTTTTCTAGGATTGGAAATGCTAGAAAATGCTGCTGATACCTGATAAATGTAAGTTAAGCCTGAATACAGTGATTTAATAACGACTGGTATCATGCTTGCTTTCAGGGGTAATACCCTTATAGAAATGCTATATAAAACGTTTGCTGGCATGTTTAATCGTTTTTTATATATGCTTGGTGATAAAACTTTATTGGGGCCTAATTTTTTCCACATGGCTGGCTTTATTTTTGCCTAGAAACAGTTTCCTGAGGCTTTCCACTGTTGTAATATGAGTGGGAGGGGCCTATTTTAGCGCTTTTTTGCGCAGTTAAAATTACAGACTGAGACATCCAGTTTTCCTCAGAAGTTCCCTGAATGCTACAGGACATCTCTAAAGGGTCTAAAATCGTTTATTGGGGAAGGTAGGAGCCACAGTAGAGCTGTGGCAGTTTGTTGTGACTGGTAAAAAACGTCTATGTCGTTTTTTTGATCCGTTTTTTGAACTAAGGGGCTAATCATCCATTTGCAAGTGGGTGCAATGCTCTGTTAGCCTATTACATACACTGTCAAATTTCGTTTGTGTAACTGCCTTTTTTCACTGTTTTTCAAATTTTGACAAAATTTGTTTCTCTTAAAGGCACAGTACCGTTTTTTATATTTGCTTGTTAACTTGATATAAAGTGTTTTCCAAGCTTGCTAGTCTCATTGCTAGTCTGTATAAACATGTCTGACATAGAGGAAACTCCTTGTTCATTATGTTTAAAAGCCATGGTGGAACCCCCTCTTAGAATGTGTACCAATTGTACTGATTTCACTTTAAGCAATAAAGATCATATTTTGTCTTTAAAAAATTTATCACCAGAGGAATCTAACGAGGGGGAAGTTATGCCGACTAACTCTCCCCACGTGTCAGATCCTTTGACTCACGCTCAAGGGACTCACGCTGAAATGGCGCCAAGTACATCTAGGGCACCCATAGCGTTTACTTTACGAGACATGGCAGCAGTCATGGATAATACACTGTCAGCGGTATTAGCCAGACTACCTGAATTTAGAGGTAAGCAAGATAGCTCTGGGGTTAGACGAAATGCAGAGTATACTGACGCTTTAAGAACCATGTCTGATACTGCCTCACAATATGCTGAAGCTGAGGAAGGAGAACTTCAGTCTGTGGGTGATGTTTCTGATTCAGGAAGGGTACCTGATTCTGATATTTCTACATTTAAATTTAAGCTTGAACACCTCCGCGTGTTACTTAAGGAGGTTTTAGCTGCTCTGAATGACTGTGACACAATTGCAGTGCCAGAGAAATTGTGTAGACTGGATAAATACTATGCAGTGCCGGTGTGTACTGATGTTTTTCCAATACCTAAAAGGTTTACAGAAATTATTACTAAGGAATGGGATAGACCAGGTGTGCCGTTCTCTCCCCCTCCTATTTTTAGAAAAATGTTTCCTATAGACGCCACCACACGGGACTTATGGCAGACAGTCCCTAAGGTGGAGGGAGCAGTTTCTACTTTAGCAAAGCGTACTACTATCCCTGTCGAGGACAGTTGTGCTTTTTCAGATCCAATGGATAAAAAATTAGAAGGTTACCTTAAGAAAATATTTAGTCAACAAGGTTTTATCCTACAGCCCCTTGCATGCATTGCCCCTGTCACTGCTGCTGCTGCGGCGTTCTGGTTTGAGTCTCTGGAAGAGGCCTTACAGGTAGCGACTCCATTGCATGACATACTTGGCAAACTTAGGGCACTTAAGCTAGCCAATTCTTTTGTTTCTGATGCCATTGTTCATTTGACTAAACTAACGGCTAAGAAATCTGGTTTTGCTATACAGGCGTGCAGGGCGCTATGGCTTAAATCATGGTCAGCTGACGTGACTTCAAAATCTAAGCTGCTTAACATTCCCTTCAAGGGGCAGACCTTATTCGGGCCTGGTTTGAAGGAGATTATTGCTGATATCACTGGAGGAAAAGGCCATGCCCTTCCTCAGGACAGGTCCAAATCCAGGGCCAAACAGTCTAATTTTCGTGCCTTTCGAAACTTCAAGGCAGGTGCGGCATCAACCTCCTCTAATGCAAGACAAGAGGGAACTGTTGCTCAGTCCAAGGCGGTCTGGAGGCCTAACCAGACCTGGAACAAAGGTAAGCATGCTAAAAAACCTGCTGCTGCCTCTAAGACAGCATGAAGGAACGGCCCCCTATCCGGTAATGGATCTAGTGGGGGGCAGACTTTCACTCTTCGCCCAGGCATGGGCAAGAGATGTTTAGGATCCCTGGGCGTTGGAAATTATATCTCAGGGATATCTTCTGGACTTCAAAGTTTCTCCCCCAAAAGTGAGATTTCACCTTTCACAATTATCTGCAAACCAGATAAAGAGAGAGGCATTCTTACACTGTGTACGAGACCTCCTAGTTATGGGAGTGATCCATCCAGTTCCAAAAAAAGGAACAAGGACAGGGTTTTTACTCAAATCTGTTTGTGGTTCCCAAAAAGGAGGGAACCTTCAGACCAATTTTGGATCTAAAGATCTTAAACAAATTCCTCAGAGTTCCATCATTCAAGATGGAAACTATTCGTACCATCCTGCCTATGATCCAGGAGGGTCAATATATGACTACAGTGGATCTAAAGGATGCTTATCTTCACATTCCGATACACAAAGATCATCATCGGTTTCTCAGGTTTGCCTTTCTGGACAGGCATTACCAGTTTGTAGCTCTTCCTTTTGGATTAGCTACAGCCCCAAGAATCTTCACGAAGGTTCTAGGGTCGCTTCTGGCGGTTCTAAGGCCGAGGGGCATTTCGGTGGCCCCTTATTTAGACGACATCCTGATACAGGCGTCAAACTTCCAGATTGCCAAGTCTCATACGGACATAGTACTGGCATTTCTGAGGTCGCATGGGTGGAAAGTGAACGAGGAAAGGAGTTCTCTATCCCCACTCACAAGAGTTTCCTTCCTAGGGACTCTGATAGATTCTATAGAAATGAAAATTTACCTGACGGAGTCCAGGTTATCAAAGTTTCTAAATTCCTGCCGTATTCTTCATTCCATTCCGCGCCCTTCGGTGGCTCAGTGCATGGAAGTAATCGGCTTAATGGTAGCGGCAATGGACATAGTGGCGTTTGCACGCTTACATCTCAGACCGCTGCAACTATGCATGCTCAGTCAGTGGAACGGGGATTACACAGATTTGTCCCCTCTACTAAATCTGGATCAAGAGACCAGGGATTCTCTTCTCTGGTGGCTATCTCGGTTCCATCTGTCCAAAGGTATGACCTTTCGCAGGACAGATTGGACAATTGTGACGACAGATGCCAGCCTTCTAGGTTGGGGTGCAGTCTGGAACTCCCTGAAGGCTCAGGGATCGTGGACTCAGGAGGAGTCACTCCTTCCAATAAATATTCTGGAATTGAGAGCGATATTCAATGCTCTTCAAGCTTGGCCTCAGTTAGCAACTCTGAGGTTCATCAGATTTCAGTCGGACAACATCACGACTGTGGCTTACATCAACCATCAAGGGGGAACAAGAAGTTCCCTAGCGATGTTAGAAGTCTCAAAGATAATTCGCTGGGCGGAGATTCACTCTTGCCACCTTTCAGCTATCCATATCCCAGGTGTAGAGAACTGGGAGGCGGATTTTCTAAGTCGACAGACTTTTCATCCGGGGGAGTGGGAACTCCATCCGGAGGTGTTTGCACAAGTGGTTCATCGCTGGGGCAAACCAGAGTTGGATCTCATGGCGTCTCGACAGAACGCCAAGCTTCCTTGTTACGGATACAGGTCCAGGGACCCCAAGGCGACGCTGATAGGTGCTCTAGCAGCGCCCTGGTCTTTCAACCTGGCTTATGTGTTTCCACCGTTTCCTTTGCTCCCTCGACTGATTGCCAAGATCAAGCAGGAGAGAGCATCAGTGACCACGCAGGACCTGGTATGCAGATCTAGTGGACATGCCATCCTTTCCACCATGGACTCTGCCTCTGAGACAGGACCTTCTACTTCAGGGTCCTTTCCACCATCCAAATCTAATTTCTCTGAGACTGACTGCATGGAGATTGAACGCCTGATTTTATCAAAGCGTGGTTTCTCCGAGTCAGTCATTGATACCTTGATACAGGCACGAAAGCCTGTCACCAGGAAAATTTATCATAAAATGGCATAAATATCTTTACTGGTGTGAATCCAAGGGTTACTCATGGAGTAAAGTCAGGATTCCCAGGATATTATCCTTTCTCCAAGATGGTTTGGAAAAAGGATTGTCAGCTAGTTCCTTAAAGGGAAGATTTCTGCTCTGACTATTCTTTTGCACAAGCGTCTGGCAGATGTTTCAGACGTTCAGGCATTTTGCCAGGCTTTAGTTAGAATCAAGCCTGTGTTTAGACCGGTTGCTCCGCCATGGAGCTTAAATTTGGTTCTTAAGGTTCTTCAAGGAGTTCCATTTGAACCTCTCCATTCCATAGATATCAAACTTTTATCTTGGAAAGTTCTTTTTTTGGTAGCTATTTCCTCGGCTCGTAGAGTCTCCGAGTTATCTGCCTTACAATGTGATTCTCCTTATCTGATTTTCCATACGGATAAGGTTGTCCTGCGTACCAAACCTGGGTTTTTACCTAAGGTGGTATCTAACAAGAATATCAATCAAGAGATTGTTGTTCCATCATTGTGTCCTAATCCTTCTTCAAAGACGGAACGTCTATAACACAATCTAGACGTGGTTCGTGCTTTAAAGTTTTACTTACAAGCTACTAAAGATTTTCGACAAACATCTGCTTTGTTTGTGGTTTACTCTGGACAAAGGAGAGGTCAAAAGGCTTCGGCAACCTCTCTTTCTTTTTGGCTAAGAAGCATAATACGCTTAGCCTATGAGACTGCTGGACAGCAGCCCCCTGAAAGGATTACAGCTCATTCCACTAGAGCTGTGGCTTCCACCTGGGCCTTTAAAAATGAGGCGTTTGTTGAACAGATTTGCAAAGCGGCGACTTGGTCTTCGCTTCATACCTTTTCAAAATTCTACAAATTTGACACTTTTGCTTCTTCGGAGGCTATTTTTGGGAGAAAGGTTTTACAGGCAGTGGTACCTTCCGTTTAAGTACCTGCCTTGTCCCTCCCTTCATCCGTGTACTTTAGCTTTGGTATTGGTATCCCACAAGTAATGGATGATCCGTGGACTGGATACACCTTACAAGAGAAAACACAATTTATGCTTACCTGATAAATTTATTTCTCTTGTGGTGTATCCAGTCCACGGCCCGCTCTGTCATTTTAAGGCAGGTAATTTTTAAATTTAAACTACAGTCACCACTGCACCCTATGGTTTCTCCTTTCTCTGCTTGTTTTCGGTCGAATGACTGGATATGGTAGTGAGGGGAGGAGCTATATAACAGCTCTGCTGTGGGTATCCTTTTGCAACTTCCTGTTGGGAATGAGAATATCCCACAAGTAATGGATGATCCGTGGACTGGATACACCACAAGAGAAATAAATTTATCAGGTAAGCATAAATTGTGTTTTTAATACATTTTTCACATGGGAAACAATACTGTTCCTTTAAATCTGAAAAGTAACTATTCTTGTGTGCGTTTGTTTCATCCTCAGTCACAAGGGATGAATTAACAAACAGCTGAAATTAATTTATTACAATATACACAGAACAAAACGTTACTGTCTCTTTAAATCTTAAAGTAACTCATTAACTCATTTTTGTGTGCTTTTGAACCATCCTACGTCACAAAGGATGAATTAACAAATAAACAGCCGCAATTCTTTCAATAAAATTTACACAGAAAAAATGTTACTGTCTCTTCAAATTTTAAAAGAACGTCTTATTTCTGTTGTGCAGAAAACAATCCAATAAGAATGTTAATTTTGCTGTAAATAGACATCGCTATGTACATCAAAAAAGCAATGTCTTGTGTAACAATACCAAATGAAATTTGCAAGGAACCGCAGAGCACTGCCTGTGGGTCATAAAATTATTTTGGACACTATAGGAGAAAATTGTGGCATGGATTGACCGGTGTCACCAGACTCCTAACAGCAATCGCTTTAGAAGGAGTATATATAATAAAAAATTAACACATAAAAAACAGTACTGTACTGTTTCTTTAAATGTTAAAATAACATTGTTTTGTGTGCTTTTGTAGCATCCTATCACAAAGGATGAACTAAACCAAGCAACTGAAATCATTATAATAAAGATAACAGATAAAAAAACTTTACTGTCCTTTAAATTTTTTAAAAACCACATTGTGTTTATTGTGTGCTTTTATCTTAAAATTGCAAACGGACATTTAATTAGTAAGCAAACATGTTCTGGACCTACTGAACCTCAGCTATTGTGCTGAAGGTGCCCAAGTGTCCAAGTTATCACTATAACGATGTATTTAAGTCTAGCACTGAGCGCTTCATAGTAGTGTTAAAACGTTCTACCCTCCGGTATCATAATGGAAGTAGAGAGCGCAACTAACAAATGCTCAATATAGCTCCGCCCCTCGTGGGCGTGATAGTACTCCATCTCCCAGCACTCTGATTGTACTGAGTCCAGAGTTGGAGGAATGAGCTAAAAAACGGCTGGAAGATAACTCCGCACATCGTGGGCGTCACCGTACCCAACTCCCGGTCGCCATTAAGATCTTATAGATCTGACACTGGGGGATATAATAACTAAGTCAAATGAATAAAAGTTTAGCCGAGTATGCTACCGCATGTCAGGTAGCTCTATCTCCCACAATAGTGACTCAAAACAAGTCTGTGTAAAGTAACATTATCTTTTGTGTGTTCTCTGAGGCCACATAAATTTCTTAAGCCCCAGTGCCTGCCAAACAAAGCTGTCATAGTATCTCCTCCCCTGTATAAGTCTAGGAGGATAGCGTCTTAACATAAGAGATATGTCTCATCAAGTGCCCCACTTCCTCTGAGGTTCCCAGACCCAGAATAAAAAGTTGGCACTTACCTTTAACATCTGCCCGACAGCAGGGCAACCCAGCAGGTTTAGGAGGTCCTCTCCCTCCCATAGCCCTGTGGAAAATCATAAGCCTGAGTTAAGTATGCTTAGCCTGTCAGGAGAAGGGCAGCATAAATGTATAGGAGGCGCAGTGAGAATTATGTCCCACCAGTTCCCATTGCTCTAAAGCCACCAATAGCTCTACTACAGAAACTGATATGGACTACGGCTACACCCTAGAACAAAGCAGCACAATCTTGCACTACTTTAAAAATAATAAACTCTTGATTGAAGAATCTAAACTAACACCTCACTTTACCTCTTCCTATAACTAATGTAGGCAAAGAGAATGACTGGAGTGGGAGGGAAGGGAGGAGCTATATATACAGCTCTGCTGTGGTTCTCTTTGCCTCCTCCTGCTGACCAGGAGGCGTAATCCGTGGACTCATTGTGTCTTTAAAAAGAAAACGCAGCAAGGCCCACCTTACAAGTTCCTAACCGCTTTAAAGCCACCACTGCCCTACTGAAGAGACTAATGTGGAATACGGCTAGACCCAAAATTTGAAAAAGGAGAACAGAGCAAACCTACTCTGGCTTTCTAAAATAATAAAATCTTGATTGAAGCGAAATAAATCTTCAGACACCAAAACTTCACCTCCTCTAGGGAGGGTTTGTGGGAAGGGAAGTGATACTTAACAGTTTAACTATGGTGCTCTTTGCCTTCTCCTGCTGGCCAGGAGTGATATTCTCAACAGTAATTGATGACGTCATGGACTCACCATATCTTAGGAAAGAAAAGTCCCTTATTTGATGAGGGTGATCACGTTTATTCTCAATGAAAAGCTACTGACCTGAACCTGAAGAATCTGGCAGAGATCTGGTGTGAAGGATCGGAGAGTGGCTAGCGTCTTGCTAAGGATCTTTAGAAGACTGTGTTGGACAGAGCGCAGCGCTCGAAGCTCCAGGGCCTCACTTTCCTGGGTTGGCTGTTTGGAAGGTGTGTGTGGGGCTCTCTGAACACGAGGGGTTGTTGTTGAGGAAACGGCTTCTCCATTCTTGATCTGAAGAGAGAATGAACACGTCAGAGGGAATCATACAGATACACTCTGTATTTTATTTATTTCTCCTCACCTGTAAATAATGCAGGAGCATCTTGCGACTGTGCAGCAGAGATGTGCACGACTGACATAAATAACACAGGTTCACCTAGAGACAAGTGCACAGTTTGTAACACCCAGTAACCTAACACGCCATTTAGGATATAACAGACATTGCTTCTATTAGTAACTGGACTTTTTGTTCACAATCACCTGGATGTCTTTCATTAGCTGCGGGAGGTGGAAGTGCCATTCCTTGGTAAAGTTAGACAGCTGGAGCAGGAACCCTACGGTATGATCAGCTTCTTCTAGACAAGCCAGGCTTTGCACTGTTCGCACAGCATTTAGGCACTGAGGACAGATAGGACGTGTTAACGATACAAGGGGCTCTGACAAGCTCGGACGTCAGTAAGTAAATGTCACATTTGTAATTCATGCACAAACACCTGCAGGATTCTCTCTTGATGAACTCCAACAAAGTCCAGTGCCTCAGTCAGGAAGTTATATCTTAATGTCTTCAAAAGACGCTCCATGAGAGACATGGCCAAGCGGTACACCCCAGGCCACGAGGGTGCATCAATTGCCTTTCTGGAGGACAGAGCTAGCGGGGCCTAAGGAAAGCACAGACAGCTGAAGATCTACCATTCCCTACCTTGTGTACAGACACCAGTGTTTCAATGTATGCGAGTCTGATACGCTGTGCAACACTCCCTATATGAGAAAGAATATCATCTGAAAACACAAACATGTAATATAAATCTTACCGTACTGCCGCCGTTGGAACTTAGCTGGTAGACACTCAGAAGAGGCAAACAAACACTTTGTGTGACACCAGCTCCTGCTATGGCTGCTGCTCCCTACAAGAGACAAGTGGGTGTGTCACACTAGTAAAAGCTAGCTCCCAGTAATGCGTCGCTGCTTCTGAGCCTAGCTAGGTATGCTTTTCAACAAAAGGATACCATGAGTACAAGGATAATTAAATAAAAGGTATGAAAATAAGATACAATGTATTACAATATATGTCATTTATTGTGAAACTCTTGGTATAGAATAACTTATTTTGGCGTTTTGGGAAAGGCAGTTTTCTCCCCAGAGCCTAGTTACTGGGCACACCACCCGGCTGATTTTACTGAGCACCCACAATGCAGCAACTTTCTAATTTACTTCTACTACATTCTCTTTGTTCTCTTGTTATCTTTTGTTGAAAAGCAAGAGGTAAGCTCAGGAGCTTGCATGTGTCTGGAGCACTAAATGGCAGCACTATTTCCTGCCATAGAGTGCTCCAGACACCTACCTAAGTATGCTCTGTCTGAATCACAAAAGAAAATGTTGGTGTTTCCTACACCTTTAAGTAACATTTATAAAAAATGTTGTAATATTGTTATTATACTGCCCCCCACCCGGCAACTTCATGACACCACCCGGCAACTTCATGACACCACCCGGCAACTTCATGACACCACCCGGCAACTTCATGACACCACCCGGCAACTTCATGACACCACCCGTCAACTTCATGACACCACCCGTCAACTTCATGACACCACCCGGCAACTTCATGACACCACCCGGCAACTTCATACCACCACCCGGCAACTTCATACCACCACCCGGCAACTTCATGACACCACCCGGCAACTTCATACCACCACCCGGCAACTTCATACCACCACCCGGCAACTTTCCTGTGGAGAACACGGGACTGGATTGTGTAAGATTTGTGAAATCGATGTGTAAATGCACTATGTGCCAAATTACTAAATAGGGCTCTGGCACAGGGCTGTAAAGTAGAGGTTTAAGAACTCTGTATAGGCTTAAGTTGGACAATGACGCCTGGGGCATTGTCTGGTCTTTTGCTCGGATCAGACTGACATGCTACAGAATATTTCTACTCTGTAAAAGGCACAGTGATCTAAGAGAGACCCTTGGGGACAAGCACAGAAGTTTGTCAAGCTTTTGTTCTGTCTCAGTTGAGTGCGGCTCAATTTTCTCAATTTCTAAAATAATCAATAATATTTAGCGCTTAACCAGTAACCATGGTGAGCAAGATTAACCTCTCACCTGCTGGGTCCTTGCCAATGAGAACAAAAGATGGAGAGTGGCTTCACAGAAGTGGAGATTTTGCTTAACTCGTAGGCTGACTTCCAGGGCACTGAAAAGCATAGGCAGCATGGGCAGCTTCCTAATCAGTGGTAAGCAATGATCTCCATCTTCATCAGTCTGGCACAATTCCTTAGCCAAGTGCAGCGCCAGCACACAGACCTGCAGTGGTTTGATACATTTATTTAATCAGTCAAGGATCAGCATTGCAATAGCTCTATCAGCATAAGGAAGAAGAACTCACCCCGTCACGTTGGTCCCTCTGTCGTATGCGAGGTGCATCTTCTGTCTCCATACTGTCCTTCTCATCCACACCATCTCCTGTTGTCAGCCCTTGCCGTGTGTGATCAACAAGAAATACCACCTCGTCCTGCAATGTCTCACACACACTGAGAACCAGCTGCTGAAACTGAGGGATGTCACTGGCTGCAAGGACCAAATACAGTCTAATGTCATCAGTAAAATAGATCACTTTTGTCAGATCCTGCATGGATAAGGCTGTGTAGAATTGATTAAGTGAAAACAAGACAATGTATCTGTTGTGTACAGCTGCTCAAGAAAGGCCTTATAGCTGGCTACCCATACGGTTGCAACTAAATAGGAATGGAATTAGGAAAGGTGGATCCTTCACCTCTATCTGGTATGCCAAAAAAAGGCTTGCCCCAAACGAATTAGAAAGTAAACCTAGGCACAATACCTGAAACCCTAATGCAAACCATTGTCACATAGAAAGGTATGGTATCTGAAGTAATATTTTAGAACTCTGGTAACATCTAATGTCTAAGAGGAATGAGAAAAAATAAATCACGTTTGTTGGGAAATGATGTGCTGCCTTATCTTGGGAACAAACGGATATCGGGGTACTGAGGTCAAATATTCGATGTGTTGAATGATATGGCCACCAGTGTCTTTAGTGAGATACTAAGCACAAACACAAGGGAAACTAGATTGTTTGAGAACATTGAGGTCCTACTGTGTAATTGAGGCCTAGGAGGAAAGGACAAATCCATCTGGAGTCTGAAGAACTATCTGGGCATCAAGTTGGAAAGCAGGGATAGACTGAACGTGTCAAGTCTGAGTAGAAGATAAATATTTTAACTTTCAGAGAGCTCTGGGAAAGGCCCTTGTGATCTTCCAGGATAAATTCCAAAATGAAAGCAATAGAAGGGTTTCCAAGGCAGGAGCATGACAGCAACATTCTAGCACGGCTCTTACCCAGAAATCCTTACTGTGACTACCATGTGGGCTATTACCTTTCATCTGCTTCATTTCCAGCACTGAGATCAGAGCAGAGAACACTCGGGCTTTGGTCTTTTCCATCAGCTGCTGATCTGCCTGAATCACCCCTTCCAGAATCTGTGTCAAGGAGCAAAGCATGTCCGCTGACGATCCGAGATCTCTGTTATCAGACGTAAGCACACAGTATACAGCATTACACCAAGCTGAGTCATGTATAGTAACACCAGAGCTTTTTTCATCATTTCACTTATCTCTTAATATCAGAAACAAAACCTCATAGCATATCAATGCAAGTTACGCTGAAAAAGGATAGATAATGCCCTTAAAGGGACAGTAAAGTAAAACATTAAACTCATTCAGATAGAGTAGCAATTTCAAACAACTTTCCAATTTACTTCTGTTATCACATTGCTTTGTTCTCTTGGTATCCTTTGCCGAAGAGTAAAGCTAGGTAGGCTCATAGTGTGCACGTGTCTTTAGCAGTCTATGGCAGCAGTGCTTGTAACTATGTATAACGTTGCTATAAACAATTGTGCAAACACAGCTGCCAGATGGCTAAAGACACGTGCATGCTCCTGAACTCACCTTAGATTACTGTTTAACAAAGGATACCAAGAGAACTAAGCAAAACTGATAATAGAAGTAAATTGGAAAGTAGTTTAAAAATTCATGATTCGTCCAATCCATTTAAGTTCCATTTTGACTTTATTGTCCGTTTAACTTTCTATCACGAATAACAAAAATACAGAAAAAGAAGTATCTACACTTTATTAACAATATTTAGTGACAGAAATTATTCAACCAACTGACCTAGAGCTGCAACAAATAATCGATATAACCGATTATGAAAATAGTTGTCAATAAATCGATTAGTTGGTTTGCAATTAGTTGGTCTGTGCACCAGTGCTTAAAATTTGGACAAAACGTTGTGTTAATGTAAAGTTTTAGTCTGAAGTTTATATTTGTAACACTCAGTATGTGGATTCTATTTAAAATAAAGGAAACAATTATTGATTCTTTTTTTATCCGATTAGTCGATTCATCGAAAAAATAATTGGTTGATTCATCGAATATGAGAATAATCGTTAGTTGCAGCCCTAGACAAACTTGTGCTTTTAATAAGAGGTAAAGAGAGTTAGTGATCGCTTACTTTTTCCACTGTCTGAGCAAGATGAGCATCAGTGTGCACAGCATGGAGCCGAGTTGTAGACAGGAGACAGAACTGGGGACCACAAGCTAGAGGGGGACACAATTCACAACTGGTTTCTCACTTCTAAACTGGTAACACAAATACTGAAAGCCAATAACATCACAAGTTATCGTTTTGGGGTAACCTGACAGATAAAGGGTTAACCTAACTTGCCTCCAGTGTCTGTAAATTACGCAGAATGGTCAAACACACATTTAGCAATATCACTTGGCACCTACAGTTTAACATCTATTAAATGGCTATTTAGATTTGTAAGGATCCCCAGGGATCAGAAATATTAGCAAACAGGAAATCCCTCAGCAGAGCCTAAGCTTTATAACAAAACGTCACAGCCTCAGTAGCAGTAAGTGAAAGTTGATTTAACATGCGGGTTTAGTTATCATATAAAGATGTATTACTTTATTAAAGCAGGGGTGCTTTTTATGCTCCTATGAGTATTGCTACATTAATAGAGGTTTGTTGAGATATGACAAATTATTCACAGACAGGGTAGCTTTATACCAAACAAACAGAAGCCGCCCATCACTGCCCTAGCTAACTAATCAGGGGACGCTAAGCTCCTTGTTTAGATACAGAAGTACAATGCTACTAACCAGAGCATGGGTGCCTTTTAACACATCTTGAAACAGCAGCTGCTTCACTTCCGGATCTGTCAGGTGCATAACGTCTGCCTGCAAACCCAGAAAACACAAGGGTGACCGGAGCATTAGACAAGGTTCTACACAAGGGAAAGGGTTAATACAAACAGATCCCCAGCACAAGGGTAACCGGAGCATTAGAGACAAGGTTCTACACAAGGGAAAGGGTTAATACAGACAGATCCCCAGCACAAGGGTAACCGGAGCATTAGAGACCAGGTTCTACACAAGGGAAAGGGTTAATACAGACAGATCCCCAGCACAAGGTAAACGGAGCATTAGAGACAAGGTTCTACACAAGGGAAAGGGTTAATACAGACAGATCCCCAGCACAAGGTAATCGGAGCATTGGAGACAAGGTTCTACACAAGGGAAAGGGTTAATACAGACAGATCCCCAGCACAAGGGTAACCGGAGCATTAGAGACCAGGTTCTACACAAGGGAAAGGGTTAACGTCTGCCTGCAAACCCAGAAAACACAAGGGTGACCGGAGCATTAGACAAGGTTCTACACAAGGGAAAGGGTTAATACAAACAGATCCCCAGCACAAGGGTAACCGGAGCATTAGAGACAAGGTTCTACACAAGGGAAAGGGTTAATACAGACAGATCCCCAGCACAAGGGTAACCGGAGCATTAGAGACCAGGTTCTACACAAGGGAAAGGGTTAATACAGACAGATCCCCAGCACAAGGGTAACCGGAGCATTAGAGACCAGGTTCTACACAAGGGAAAGGGTTAATACAGACAGATCCCCAGCACAAGGGTAACCGGAGCATTAGAGACCAGGTTCTACACAAGGAATAGGGTTAATACAGACAGATCCCCAGCACAAGGGTAACCGGAGCATTAGAGACAAGGTTCTACACAAGGGAAAGGGTTAATACAAACAGATCCCCAGCACAAGGTAATCTGAGCATTAGAGACAAGGTTCTACACAAGGGAAAGGGTTAATACAAACAGATCCCCAGCACAAGGGTAACCGGAGCATTAGAGACCAGGTTCTACACAAGGGAAAGGGGTAATACAAACAGATCACCAAACAAAGAAATAAAATGAAGGCTTTATCACAATTAAATCCACAACACGGTATCCTGGTCTATAGCAGATGGCTGAAAACTTACGTGGTGTGTGGCAATGATGAGGAGCACTCGCCAGGCTGACAGCAGCATTTGATACTCTGAGAGTGAAGCGCAGCTGCCCTCGGTGTCTGCGACTCGACAGACCAGCGATTGGACATACCCAGACCAATACGTGAATCTTTTTTGCTCTGAGAACCTCTTCAGTATGTTTTTCAGTGAGTCGTCTAATGATCCCCTGAGAATGTAAGAAATGCATAAGCGCAATGTAAAAGCATTGCTAAGCATCGTGTATCCCAGACCACACTCAGACTCTCTCTCACCTGACTACATAGTAAATTTCCAGGCAGATAATTTTCATGATGAAAGCGCAGGTCTCCAGGATGCTGAGCTGCAGAGAGATAAAGACCGTCACCAGCACATGAACATACGATGTGGTCAGGGAATATGTAAATTATGTGACCATACCAACATTGGCAGCTCTTTTAGATCTGTTAGGACAGGACAATCCTTTGACACTAGGGGATGTATTCATTGTAGGAGCACCTTTGTGATCTGATTGAATGCACTCTTTGTTACAGAGAATATATAGGTAGAACAACCCGTGAGCTTGGGAAAGGTATTAAAGAACATATGTCCTATATATCTGGCAAGCGCACATGCTCAGCCTTATCTAAACATTTTATTACTGTACATCATGAAGATGTTACGTCATTTAGATGGCAAGCAATAGAGCAGATCAAACGACCGTGAGGGGAGGAGATAAGTTTAATGTTCTATGTAGGCAAGAGATATACTGGATTTACAAATTGGATACCTTGGTACCTAAGGGATTTAATAGCGAGTTTGATATAAACTACTGAGAATAACTAATTTATTTATCCATTTGTCTGTTTATTTTTGATTAGTCCTGAATACCAAGTACCCATTATGTATCTCCCTTTTAACCTAGATGTGAGGGATTGAGAGATAAGTGATACATACTGTAGGTATTTCATCATGTAGTTTATACCTACTATGTACTGTATTCCATATATCTGTTCGGTATTGATAATTGCGCCTTTTAATTATATAAGTATCATGGGTTGGCATGTTGGTTGTATATGTGTAATTTATAGTGAATATTTGTACACTCTCTGCCTTACATTTATTCATTCTGAAGTTGGTATACATGTTTACAGGTGTTTCCCATACTGGTCCTGGTGGTAAATAGTTATGCGCTTTGGTACTAAACCCAATATTTATCAGCGCAGATGCTCACTATGGGAAAGCAAAATGACAAAGAGCAGGGTTTAGACATTGTTATATTCACTTGTATATATAAATATGCACCTATACCTTTGATGTAATTATCATATCTATGCCGTTTTAGAGATGATCTCATATATATATCCACATCTATCTGTCTGTCTTTATATTGTATATATACGTGTTCATGTGTATATTGGTCTTTTCAAGTCAATCTGTATTAAGGTTGTTTTAAATATGCAAATAGGAAGTTGCTACTTGTTCACTGCTTGTGGAAGGGGTTTATCCAATCAGGATACGTCTTATCCTTTTTAATGAGTGATATCGCATGTAACACATAGGTCTATACGTACGGTTGGCAGACCGAAACCGGTCAGAATGTATTTTTCTTTTTAGCCCCTTGTTGTGGCTTTTAATGGAACTTAAAGTATATTTTTATCTACACTTTCCATTCCTCATTTATTTTTTCTACACAAAACTTACCTCTGAGGTCTCTAAAGGTGGAATAAGTGTGCCAAAGAGCGGCTTTGTCAGATTCTGCCAGAAGTTAGGCCTAGAACAAAAGAGTGAATATTCTTAATCACAAACCCATGCTGCTCTATTAAAGGGACATAATACTCATATGCTAAATCACTTGAAACTGATGCAGTATAACTGTAAAAAGCTGACAGGAAAATATCACCTGAGCTTCTCTATGTAAAAAAGGAAGATATTTTACCTCACAACTTCCTCAGCTCAGCAGAGTGAGTTCTGTGTAAAAAGTTATACTCAGCTGCTCCCAGCTGCAGGTAAAAAAATATAAAAATGAAGAAATTTACTGCAGCCAATCAGCATCAACAGTGCTGAGGTCATGAACTCTTTTACTGTGATCTCATGAGATTTCACTTAACTCTCATGAGATTTCATAGTAAACTTCCTTAAACTGAATAGGGAAATAACATGAGAGTGCACAAGGCTCAATCCCTTAGCTGTCCCGGGACAGACAAACTGATTTGCTGCTTAGAAGTCCTTTACAATGGGATGTGGCTACTGAGGAACTTTTGAGGTAAAATATCTTTCTTTTTTACATAGAGATGTTCAGGTGATATTTTCTAGTCAGCTTTTTACAGCTATGCTGCATCACTTTCAAGAGTTTCAATATTTGGGTATCATGGCCCTTTAACTGCTGAAAAACATCACTTTATCACTCACTTGGTCCTAAGCACGGTCATGGCACTATCTCGTCGGTCCTGCCACAGAGCATGAAGGAAAGCGATAGCCGATCGCTG
Source organism: Bombina bombina (assembly GCF_027579735.1). Taxonomy (NCBI): domain Eukaryota; kingdom Metazoa; phylum Chordata; class Amphibia; order Anura; family Bombinatoridae; genus Bombina; species Bombina bombina. The sequence goes on from NC_069510.1 coordinate 124,757,521, forward strand.
CAATAAAGGAGTGCACCAGAAGCGCTCTGGCTGCTGACAGTCTATTAAATTCAGGACGACCTGCAGACAGCTCCACTGGCCCAGTGCGTATTCCTGTAACATGCAGCATAAATCAGAAAAATAGGTTTCACATAAATATTGTCAGTCTACAAAAACAAATGCCAGTTTATTCATTTATAAACATTATTGCCAAACTCTTAAAGGGACACTGAACCCAATTTTTTTCTTTCGTGATTCGGATAGAGCATGAAATTTTAAGCAACTTTCTAATTTACTCCTATTATCAAATTTTCTTTATTCTCTTGGTATCTTTATTTGAAATGCAAGAATGTAAGTTTAGATGCCGGCCCATTTTTTGTAAACAACCTGGGTTGTCCTTGCTGATTGGTGGATAAATTCATCCACCAATAAAAAAGTCTGAACCAAAAAAAAAAGCTTAGATGCCTTCTTTATCAAGTAAAGATAGCAAGAGAATGAAGAAAAATTGATAATATGAGTAAATTAGAAAGTTGCTTAAAATGGCATGCTCTATCTGAATCATGAAAGAAAAAATTTGGGTTCAGTGTCCCTTTAAGTCTAACACTGCTCCCCCTCTCCATTCTAAAAACATTAGTACGACGACACTGAAAAAAGAAAATTTATGCTTACCTGATCAAATTATTTCTTTTTTGACACGATGAGTCCACGGATCATCTTAATTACTAATGGGATATTCACCTCCTGGTCAGCAGGAGGCGGCAAAGAGCACCATAGCAAAGCTGTTAAATAGCTCCTCCCTTCCCTCCCACTCCAGTCATTCGACCGAAGTTAAGATGAAAAAGGAAGAAATAAGGTGCAGAGGTGTCTGAAGTTTATAACATACAAATAACCTGTCAAAATAACAGGGCGGGCCGTGGACTCATCGTGTTAAAAAATAAATACATTTATCAGGTAAGCATACATTTTCCTTTCTTTTTATTGACACGAGTCCACGGATCATCTTAATTACTAATGGGAATCAATACCCAAGCTAGAGTACACAGATTATACGGGAGGGACAAAACAGGGAACCTAAACGAAAGGCACCACTGCTTGAAGAACCTTTCTCCCAAAAACGGCCTCAGCCGAGGCAAAAGAGTCAAATTTGTAGAACTTTGAAAAAGAGTGAAGAGAGTAGCCTTGCAAATCTGTTCCACAGAAGCTTCATTCTTGAATGCCCATAAGTAAACAACGGCCCTTGTGGAATGAGCCGTAACTCTCTCTGGAGGCTGCTGTCCAGCAGTCTCATATGCAAAATGTATGATACTCTTCAGCCAAAAGGAAAGAGAAGTAGCCGAAGCTTTCTGTCCCTTACGTTTTCCCGAGAAAACCACAAACAAAGCAGAAGACTGACGAAAATCCTTAGTCGCCTACAGGTAAAACCTTAAAGCACGGACCACATTCAAATTGTGCAGAAGCCGTTCCCTCTGAGAAGTAGGATTAGGACACAAGGAAGGAACAACAATCTCCTGATTAAAGTTTCGATCAGAAACAACCTTAGAAAGAAATCCGAATTTAGTACGCAAAACCACCTTATCTGAATGAAAAATAAGGTAAGGAGACTCAAACTGCAAAACAGAGAACTCTGATACTCTGCGAGCAGAAGCAATAGCAACAAGAAATAAAACTTTCCAAGATAACAACTCAATATGAAAGGAATGCATAGGATCAAACGGAGCCCCTTGAAGAAACCAAATTAATACTCCATAGCGGAGTAACTGGTTTGAACACAGGCCTGATCCTGATCAAGGCCTGACAAAAAGATTGCACATCTGGAACATCTGCCAGACGCTTGTGTAACCAAATAGATAAGGCAGAAATTTGACCCTTTAAGGAACTTGTTGATAATCCTTTCTCCAAGCTCTCTGAGAAGACACAAAATTCTAGGAATCCTAAGTCTACTCCGTGAGTAGCCCTTGGATTCACACCAATAGAGATATTTACGCAATATCTTATGTAAATCCTTCTAGTAACAGGATTACAAGCCTGAATCAATGTCCCTATGACCGATTCTGAAAAGCCCCGCTTGGAAAAATTAAACGTTCAATTTCCAAGCAGTTAGCTCCCGAAAAACTAGATTTAGGAAAAACATAATTTATGTAAGAACTTACCTGATAAATTCATTTCTTTCATATTAGCAAGAGTCCATGAGCTAGTGACGTATGGGATATACATTCCTACCAGGAGGGGCAAAGTTTCCCAAACCTTAAAATGCCTATAAATACACCCCTCACCACACCCACAATTCAGTTTAACGAATAGCCAAGAAGTGGGGTGATAAGAAAAAAGTGCGAAAGCATATAAAATAAGGAATTGGAATAATTGTGCTTTATACAAAATCATAACCACCACAAAAAAAGGGCGGGCCTCATGGACTCTTGCTAATATGAAAGAAATGAATTTATCAGGTAAGTTCTTACATAAATTATGTTTTCTTTCATGTAATTAGCAAGAGTCCATGAGCTAGTGACGTATGGGATAATGACTACCCAAGAAGTGGATCTTTCCACACAAGAGTCACTAGAGAGGGAGGGATAAAATAAAGACAGCCAATTCCTGCTGAAAATAATCCACACCCAAAATAAAGTTTAATGAAAAACATAAGCAGAAGATTCAAACTGAAACCGCTGCCTGAAGTACTTTTCTACCAAAAACTGCTTCAGAAGAAGAAAATACATCAAAATGGTAGAATTTAGTAAAAGTATGCAAAGAGGACCAAGTCGCTGCTTTGCAGATCTGGTCAACCGAAGCTTCATTCCTAAACGCCCAGGAAGTAGAAACTGACCTAGTAGAATGAGCTGTAATTCTCTGAGGCGGAGTTTTACCCGACTCAACATAGGCAAGATGAATTAAAGATTTCAACCAAGATGCCAAAGAAATGGCAGAAGCTTTCTGGCCTTTTCTAGAACCGGAAAAGATAACAAATAGACTAGAAGTCTTACGAAAAGATTTCGTAGCTTCAACATAATATTTCAAAGCTCTAACAACATCCAAAGAATGCAACGATTTCTCCTTAGAATTCTTAGGATTAGGACATAATGAAGGAACCACAATTTCTCTACTAATGTTGTTGGAATTCACAACTTTAGGTAAAAATTCAAAAGAAGTTCGCAACACCGCCTTATCCTGATGAAAAATCAGAAAAGGAGACTCACAAGAAAGAGCAGATAATTCAGAAACTCTTCTGGCAGAAGAGATGGCCAAAAGGAACAAAAAACTTTCCAAGAAAGTAATTTAATATCCAATGAATGCATAGGTTCAAACGGAGGAGCTTGAAGAGCCCCCAGAACCAAATTCAAACTCCAAGGAGGAGAAATTGACTTAATGACAGGCTTTATACGAACCAAAGCTTGTACAAAACAATGCATATCAGGAAGAATAGCAATCTTTCCGTGAAAAAGAACAGAAAGAGCAAAGATTTGACCTTTCAAGGAATTTGCGGACAAACCCTTATCTAAACCATCCTGAAGAATACTGTAATATTCTCGGTATTCTAAAAGAATGCCAAGAAAAATGATGAGAAAGACACCAAAAAATATAAGTCTTCCAGACTCTATAATATATCTCTCTGGATACAGATGTACGAGCCTGTAACATAGTATTAATCACAGAGTCAGAGAAACCTCTTTGACCAAGAATCAAGCGTTCAATCGCCATACCTTTAAATTTAAGGATTTCAGATCCTGATGGAAAAAAAGGACCTTGAGACAAAAGGTCTGGTCTTAACGGAAGAGTCCACGGTTGGCAAGAGGCCATCCGGACAAGATCCGCATACCAAAACCTGTAAGGCCATGCCGGAGCTACCAGCAGAACAAACGAGCATTCCTTCAGAATCTTGGAGGTTACTCTTGGAAGAAGAACTAGAGGCGGAAAGATATAGGGAGGATGATACTTCCAAGGAAGTGATAATGCATCCACTGCCTCCGCCTGAGGATCCCGGGATCTGGACAGATACCTGGGAAGTTTCTTGTTTAGATGAGAAGCCATCAGATCTATTTCTGGAAGTTCCTACATTTGAACAATCTGAAGAAATACCTCTGGGTGAAGAGACCATTCGCCCGGATGCAACGTTTGACGACTGAGATAATCCGCTTTCCAATTGTCCATACCTGGGATATGAACCGCAGAGATTAGACAGGAGCTGGATTCCGCCCAAACCAAAATTCGAGATACTTCTTTCATAGCCAGAGGACTGTGAGTCCCTCCTTGATGATTGATGTATGCCACAGTTGTGACATTGTCTATCTGAAAACAAATGAACAACTCTCTCTTCAGAAGAGGCCAAGACTGAAGAGCTCTGAAAATTGCACGGAGTTCCAAAATATTGATCGGAAATCTCACCTCCTGAGATTCCCAAACCCCTTGTGCCGTCAGATACCCCCACACAGCTCCCCAACCTGTAAGACTTGCATCTGTTGAGATTATAGTCCAGGTCGGAAGAACAAGAAGCCCCCTGAACTAAACAATGGTGATCTGTCCACCATGTCAGAGAGTGTCGTAAAATCGGTTTAAAGATATTAATTGAGATATCTTTGAGTAATCCCTGCACCATTGGTTCAGCATACAGAGCTGAAGAGGTCGCATGTGAAAACGAGCAAAGGAGATCGCATCTGATGCGGCAGTCCTAAGACCCAACATTTCCATGCATAAGGCTACCAAAGGGAATGATTGTGACTGAAGGTTTTGACAAGCTGATATCAATGTTAAACTTCTCTTGTCTGACAAGGACAGAGTCATAGACACTGAATTTATCTAGAAACCTAAAAAGGTTACCCTTGTCTGAGGAATCAATGAACTGATTGGTAAATTGATCCTCCAACCATGAACTTGAAGAAACAACACAAGTCGATTCGTATGAGATTCTTCGAAAATGATTAGACTGAGCAAATACCAAGATATCGTCCAAATAAGGAAATACCAAAACCCTATTCTCTGATTACAGAAAGAAGGGCACCGAGAACCTTTGAAAAAAATTCTTGGAACTGAGGCTAAGCCAAACGGTAGAGCCACAAAACTGGTAATGCTTGTCTAAAAAGAGAATCTCAGACACTAAAAGTGATCTGGATGAATCGGAATATGCAGATACACATCCTGTAAATCTATTGTAGATATATAATGCCCTTGCTAAACAAAAGGCAGGATAGTCCTACAGTAACCATCTTGAATGTTGGTATCCTAACATAATGATTCAATAATGATAGATTCGGAACTGGTCTGAAGGAATTGACCTTCTTTGGTACAATGAAGAGATAAAATAAGACCCCAGCCCCTGTTCCAGAACTGGAACTGGCATAAATACTCCAGCCAACTCTAGATCTGAAACACATTTCAGAAATGCTGAGCCTTTGCTGTGTTAACTGGGACACGGGAAAGAAAAGAATCTCTTAGCAGGAGGCCTTAACTTGAAGCCAATTCTGTACCTTTCTGAAACAATGTTTCTGAAACCAGAGATTAAGAACGGAATTGATCCAAATTTCTTTGAAGAAAACGTAATCTGCCCCATACCAGCTGAGCTGGAATAAGGGCCGCACCTTCATAGGTACTTAGGAGCTGGCTATAGGTTTCTATAAGGCTTGGATATATTCCAAACTGGAAATAGTTTCCAAACTGATACCGCTCCTGAGGATGAAGGATCAGGCTTTTGTTCCTTGTGAGGAAAGGAACGAAAATGATTATTTACCCTGGAAAGAAAGGGAAAGCAAAGTTGACTTAGAAGACATGTCAGCATTCCAAGTTTAATCCATAAAGCTATTCTAGCTAAAATAGCTAGAGACATATACCTGACATCAACTCTAATGATATCAAAAGATGGTATCACCAATAAAATTATTAGCATGTTATAGAATAAAAATAATGCTATAAAATTATGATCTGTTACTTGTTGCGCTAAAGCTTCTAACCAAAAAGTTGAAGCTGCAGCAACATCCGCTAAAAATATAGCAGGTCTAAGAAGATTACCTGAACATAAGTAAGCTTTTCTTAGAAAGGAATCAATTTTCCTATCTAAAGGATCCTTAAATGAAGTACTATCTGCCGTAGGAATAGTAGTACATTAGCAGGAGTAGAGACAGCCCCATAACCTTAGGGATTTTTGTCCCAAAAAACTCTAATCTGTCAGATGGCACAGGATATAATTTGCTTAAACGTCTAGAAGGAGTAAATAAATTACCCAAATTATTCCATTCCCTGGAAATTACTTCAGAAATAGCATCAGGGAGATAAAACACTTCTGGAATAACTACAGGAGATTTAAAAACCTTATTTAAACGTTTACATTTAGTATCAAGAGGACCAGAATCCTCTATTTCTAATGCAAATAACACTTCTTTAAGTAAAGAACGAATAAATTCCATCTTGAACAAATACAAAGATTTATCAGCATCAACCTCTGAGACAGAAACCTCAGAACCAGAAGAACCATTATCAGTATCAGAATGATGATGTTCATTTAAAAATTCATCTGAAAAAAAGAGAAGTTTTAAAAGACTTTTATGTATACTAGAAGGAAAAATAACAGACATAGCCTTCTTAATGGATTTAAAAAATAAAATCTCTTATGTTATCAGGAACACTCTGAAAATTAGATGTTGACGGAACAGCAACAGGTAATGTAACAGTACTAAAGGAAATTTTATCTGCATTAATAAGTTTGACATGACATGCAATACAAATAACAGCTGGAGAAACAGATACCAAAAGTTTATAGCAGATACACTTAGCTTGGTAGCTCCAGCATTGTGCAGTGATTTTCCTGAAGTATCTTCTGACTCAGTTGCAACGTGGAACATCTTGCAATATGTAAAAGAAAAAAACAACATATAAAGCAAAATTGATCAAATTCCTTAAATGACAGTTTCAGGAATGGGAAAAAATGCCAAAGAACAAGCTTCTAGCAACCAGAAGCAATAAAAAATGAGACTTAAATAATGTGGAGACAAAAGTGACGCCCATATTTTTTCGCGCCAAATAAGACGCCCACATTATTTGGCGCCTAAATGCTTTTTGGCGCCAAAAATGACGCCACATCCGGAACGCCGACATTTTTGGCGCAAAATAACGTCAAGAATGACGCAACTTCCGGCGACATGTATGACGCCGGAAACGGAAATAGAATTTTTGCGCCAAAAAAGTCCGCGCCAAGAATGACGCAATAAAATGAAGCATTTTCAGCCCCCGCGAGCTTAACAGCCCACAGGGAAAAAGTCAAATTTTAAGGTAAAAAATGTTAAATTAAAATGCATTATCCCAAATATGAAACTGACTGTCTGAAAAATAAGGAAAGTTGAACATTCTGAGTCAAGGCAAATAAATGTTTGAATACATATATTTAGAACTTTATAAACAAAGTGCCCAACCATAGCTAGGAGTGTCACAGAAAATAAGACTTACTTACCCCAGGACACTCATCTACATATAGCAGATAGCCAAACCAGTACTGAAACGAGAATCAGCAGAGGTAATGGTATATATAAGAGTATATCGTCGATCTGAAAAGGGAGGTAAGAGATGAATCTCTACGACCGATAACAGAGAACCTATGAAATAGACCCCTTAGAAGGAGATCACTGCATTCAAATAGGCAATACTCTCCTCACATCCCTCTGACATTCACTGCACGCTGAGAGGAAAACCGGGCTCCAACTTGCTGCGGAGCGCATATCAACGTAGAATCTAGCACAAACTTACTTCACCACCTCCATCGGAGGCAAAGTTTGTAAAACTGAATTGTGGGTGTGGTGAGGGGTGTATTTATAGGCATTTTAAGGTTTGGGAAACTTTGCCCCTCCTGGTAGGAATGTATATCCCATACGTCACTAGCTCATGGACTCTTGCTAATTACATGAAAGAAAGGAAGGGTCCTTAATTAGAAGATCCTTCCTCAATGATAGTCTCCAAGGAGGCAGAGATGCCATCTCTACCAGATCCGCATACCAAATCCTGCAAGGCCAAGCCAGTGCAATGAGGATCACCGAGGCCCTCTCCTGCTTGACTCGAGCCATAACCCGAGGAAGAACAACAAACAGAGGAAATAGGTGTGCTAGACTGAAGGTCCAAGGTGCCGCCAGGGCGTCTATCAGTACCGTCTGAGGATCCCTGGACCTCGACCCATAACCACCCCTGGGATGTGGATCACCGGCAGACAGCAAGAGTGGGTTTCTGCCCACTGGATTATCTTGGATATGTTGTCCGACTGGAACCTGATAAAGTGGACCGAGGCTAACTGGGGCTAGACCAGAAAAGCATTGAAGATCGCTCTCAGCTCCAGAAAGTTTATAGGAAGAGAAGTCTCTGAGTCCAAACTCCCTGAGCCTTTAGGGGGCCCCAGACTGCTCCCCAACCTAGAAGGCTGGCGACTGTTGTCACAATCACCCAAGATGATCTGTGAAAGCAGGTCCCCTGAGAGAGATGATCCCGAGACAGCCACCATTGAAGGGAATCCATTGTCTCCTACTCCAGAGTATTCGAGGAGACACATCTGCATACTCTCCGTTCCATTGCCAGAGCATGGTTAACTGCAGAATTCTGAGATGGAACCGAGCAAATAGGATGATATCCATTGCCGCTACCATCAGCCCGATTACCTCCATGCACTGAGCCATTGATGACCAATGAGAGGACTGAAGGGCTAGACAATATTGAAATCTTTGATTTCCTGACTTCTGTCAGAAAAATCTTCATAGATAGGGAATCTATTATGGTTCCCAATAAAGTTACCCTGTATTTGGGGCTAAGAAACTCTTTCCCAAATTTACCTTCCACCCGTGAGTTCATAGGAAGGATAACAACATTTCTGTATGTGGGATCTTGCTGGTTGTAAGGATGGCACCTGGATCAGGATGTCGTCCAGATAGGGCGCCACTGCAATGCCCCGTAACCAAAGCACCGCCAATAGCAATCTCAGAACCTTTGAGAAAATTCTGGGAGCTGTGGCAAGACCGAAGGAAAAAGCAACAAAAGGAAAAATGTTTGTCTAGAAAAGCAAACCTTAGGAACTTGTAATGATCCCTGTAAAATCACGAACAGATTGGAATAAAAACCCAGACCCTGTTCCTAAATCAGAAAAGGAACTATCACTCCCAGGTCAGAGAGGTCTCTTGCACAATGTAAGAACGCCTCTCCTTTTATCTGGTCTACAGATAATCTTGAAAGCAGAAACCTGCCTCTGGGAGGAAAACTTTTGAACTCTAGTTTGTATCCCTGGGACACTATTTCTACTGCTCAGGGACCCTGAACATCTTGAACCCAAGGCTGAGCGAAGGAGGAAGCCTGCCCCTTACAATATCCGGTCCCGGATCGGGGGCAGGCACTTCATGCTAAATGGACATCCAGCGCCAGCAGCTGGATTTGAACCAACAACCTTTGAGTTGCAAAGCCACAAAGCTAACCACTAGGCTACATTAGCCTTCTTTGATTCAATAGCAGGCTTCTTGGATTGTTTTCCCTTATTCCAAGACTGATTGGGTCTCCATGAAGGTTTAGACTGTTCCTGCTTGGAGGCGGAAGAGAAAGAAAGAATTTCCCTAGAAATTTCGAAAGGAACGAAAATTACTCTGTCGTCCCTCAGGTTTGTTTCTCTTGTCCTGAAGCAAAAGATGACCCTTACTTCCCGTAATATCAGAGATTATTTTCGTCAAGCCAGGTCCAAACAAGGTCTTCCCCTTGTAAGGAATCGCTAAAAGCTTAGACTTAAAGGATACATCCGCAGACCAAGGTATTAACCGTAAGGTTCTGCGAGCTAGAACAGAAAAACCTGAAATCTTTGCTCCCAATGTGATAACTTGAAGGGAAGTATCTGTAATAAAGGAATTAGCCAATTTAAGAGCTTTTATCCTATCCTGGATTTCATCCAGTGGAGTTTCTGTCCTAATAGTTTCAGATAACGCATCAAACCAATATGCTGCCGCACTAGTGAAGGTAGCAATGCACACAGCTGGCTGTACTTATAAGCCCTGGTGCACATACATCTTCTTGAGTAACCCTTCTTTAGTACATATGATCTCTGAAAGCACAACTATCCTCTAAGGATATAGTAGTTCTCTTAGCTAAGGTGAAAACGGCTCCTTCCACCTTGGGGACTGTTTGCCAAGTCATCTTAACCGAGTCGGATATGGGAAACATCCTTTTAAACATAGGAGATGGAGAAAAAACAAAATTTATGCTTACCTGATAAATTTCTTTCTTTTGCGATGTACCGAGTCCACGGTTTCATCCTTACTTGTGGGATATTATCCTTCCTAACAGGAAGTGGCAAAGAGAGCACCCACAGCAGAGCTGTCTATATAGCTCCCCCCTTAACTCCACCCCCCAGTCATTCGACCAAAGGCTTAGGAAGAAAAAGGAGAAACTATAAGGTGCATAGGTGACTGAAGTTTTCAATAAAAAATACTATCTGTCTTGAAGAGACAGGGCGGGCCGTGGACTCGGTACATCGCAAAAGAAAGAAATTTATCAGGTAAGCATAAATTTTGTTTTCTTTTGCTAGATGTACCGAGTCCACAGTTTCATCCTTACTTGTGGGATACCAATACGAAAGCTTTAGGACACGGATGAAGGGAGGGACAAGACAGGAACCTAAACGGAAGGCACCACTGCTTGCAGAACCTTTCTCCCAAAAATAGCCTCAGAAGAAGCAAAAGTATCAAATTTGTAAAATTTGGAAAAGGTATGAAGCGAAGACCAAGTCGCAGCCTTACCAATTTGTTCAACAGAAGCATCATTTTTAAAAGCCAAACGGATGATGCTTTTCAGCCAAAAAGAAAGAGAGGTAGCCGTAGCCTTTTGACCTCTACGCTTTCCAGAATAGACAACCAACAAAGAAGATGTTTGACGAAAATCTTTGGTTGCCTGCAAATAAAACTTCAAAACACAAACCACGTTCAAGTTGTGCAACAGACGTTCCTTCTTAGAAGAAGGATTAGGACACAGAGAAGGAACAACAATTTCCTGATTGATATTCCTGTTATTAACAACCTTAGGGAGGAACCCAGGTTTGGTACGCAACACCACCTTATCAGCATGGAAAACAAGATAAGGCGAGTCAGATTGTAATGCAGAAAGTTCAGAAACTCTTCGAGCTGAAGAGATAGCAGCTAGAAACAGAACTTTCCAAAATAGAAGGAATGCATGGGTTCAAACGGAACCCCCTGAAGAACTTTAAGAACTAAATTTAGACTCCTTGGTGGAGCAACAGGTTGAAACGCAGGCTTGATTCCAACTAAAGCCTGACAGAAAACCCGAACGTCTGGGACATCCGCCAGACGCTTGTGTAATAGAATAGACAAAGCAGATATCTGTCCTTTAAAGGACCTAGCTGACAATCCCTTCTCCAATCCCTCTTGGAAAAAAGGACAAAATCCTAGGAATCCTGATCTTACTCCATGAGTAACCTTTGGATTCGCACCAAAAGAGATATTTACGCCATATCTTATGATAGATTTTCCTGGTGACAGGCTTTCGAGCCTGAACCAAGGTATCTATGACCGACTCAGAGAAACCCCGCTTTGATAAAATCAAGCGTTCAATCTCCAAGCAGTCAGTTGCAGAGAAATTAGATTTGGATGCTTGAACGGACCTTGATCAAAAGGTCCTGTATCAGTGGCAGAGACCATGGTGGCAGAGATGACATGTCCACCAGGTCTGCATACCAAGTCCTGCGTGGCCACGCAGGTGCTATCAAAATCACTGAAGCTCTCTCCTGTTTGATTCTGGCAATCAGACACGGAAGGAGAGGGAATGGTGGAAACACATAAGCCAGGTTGAACGACCAGGGTACTGCTAGAGCATCTATCAGTACTGCCTGAGGATCCCTTGACCTGGACCCGTGACAAGGAAGTTTGGCGTTCTGACGAGACGCCATCAGATCCCATTCTGGTGTGCCCCATAGCTAAACCAGCTGAACAAACACCTCCGGATGGAGTTCCCACTCCCCCGGATGAACAGTCTGACGACTTAGAAAATCCGCCTCCCAGTTCTCTACCCCTGGGATATAGATTGCTGATAGATGGCAAGAGTGAGTCTCTGCCCACCGGATTATTCTGGAACTGCTATATTCGCTAAGGAACTCCTTGTTCCCCCCTGATGATTGATATAAACCACAGTCGTGATGTTGTCCGACTGAAATCTGATGAATCTGGCCGAAGGCAGCTGAGGCCACGCCTGAAGAGCATTGAATATCGCTCTTAATTCTAGAATATTTATCTGTAGGAGGGCCTAATATTGAGTCCACAAACCCTGTGCTTTCAGGGAATTCCAGACTGCACCCCAGCCCAGTAGGCTGGCGTCCGTCGTCACTATAACCCACGCTGGCCTGCGGAAACACATCCCTGGGACAGGTGATCCTGTGACAACCACCAAAGAAAAGAATCTCTGGTCTCCTGATCCAGATTTATCTGAGGAGATAAATCTGCATAATCCCCAATCCACTGACTGAGCATGCATAGTTGCAGTGGTCTGAGATGTAAGCGAGCAAACAGAACTATGTCCATTGCCGCTACCATTAGTACGATTACCTCCATACACTGAGCCACTGACGGCCGAGGAATGGAAAGAAGAGCTCGGCAGGTGGCTAAAATCTTTGATTTCCTGACCTCCGTCCACCGAGTCTATCAGAGTCCCTAGGAATGAAACTCTTGTGAGAGGGGAAAGAGAACTCTTTTTTACGTTCACCTTCCACCCATGAGATCTTAGAAAGACAAACACGATGTCCGTGTGAGACTTGGCTAGTTAGAAAGTTGACGCTTAAATTAGGATGTCGTCTAGATAAGGCGCCACTGCTATGCCCCGCGGCCTTAGGACCACCAGAAGGGACCCTAGCACCCTTGTGAAAATTCTGGCAGTCGTGGCCAACCCGAAGGGAAGAGCCACAAACTGGTAATGCTTGTACCAGAAAGGCAAACAAACCTTAGGAACTGGTGATGATCTTTGTGGATAGGAATGTGTAGATACACATCCTTTAAGTCCACGGTGGTCATATATTGACCCTCCTGGATCATTGTTAAAATAGTCTGAATGGTCTCCATCTTGAAGGATGGGACTCTGAGGAATTGGTTTAGGATCTTGAGATCTAGGATTGGTCTGAAGGTTCCCTCTTTGTTGGGAACCACAAACAGATTGGAGAAGAACCCCTGCCCCTGTTCTGTTTTCGGGACTGGGCAGATCACTCCCATGGTAAATAGGTCTTCTACACAGCGTAAGAACGCCTCTCTTTTTGTCTGGCTTACAGACAATTGAGAAAGATGGAATCTCTCCCTTGGAGGAGAATCTTTGAAATCTAGAAGATACCCCTAGGTTACGATTTCTAAAGCCCAAGAGTCCTGAACTTCGCTTGCCCAAGCCTGAGCAAAGAGAGAAAGACTGCCCCCTACTAGATCCGCTCCCGGATCGGGGGGCTACCCCTTCATGCTGTCTTGGTGGCAGCAGCAGGCTTCTTGGCCTGTTTACCTTTGTTCCAAGCCTGGTTAGGTCTCCAGACTGACTTGGATTGAGCAAAGTTCCCCTCTTGTCTTCCAGCAGGGGAAGAGGAAGCGGGACCACTTTGAATTTTCAAAAGGAACGAAAATTATTTTGTTTGGTCCTCCTCTTATTTGACTTATCCTGAGGGAGGGCATGACTCTTCCCTCCAGCGATATCTGAAATGATCTCTTTCAGTTCAGGCCCGAATAGGGTCCTACCCTTGAAAGGGATGGTCAAAAGCTTAGATTTTAATGACACATCATCCGACCAGGACTTAAGCCCCAAATGAAAAGCGGCATCTGTAAAGAAAGAATTAGCTAGCTTAAGAGCCCTAATTCTATCCAGAATATCATCTAATGGGGTCTCCACCTGAAGAGCCTCGAACCAAAAGGCATCTGCAGTGGTTACAGGAACAATGCACGCTATAGGCTGGAGAAGAAAACCCTGATGAACAAAAATTTTCTTTAGGAGACCCTCTAATTTTTTATCCATAGGATCTTTGAAAGCACAATTGTCCTCATAGGTATAGTTGTACGCTTAACTAGAGTAGAAATAGCTCCCACCACCTTAGGGACCGTCTGCCACGAGTCCCGCACAGCGTCTGATATGGGAAACATTTTCTTAAAAGTAGGAGGGGGAGTGAATGGAATACCTGGTCTATCCCACTCCTTAGTAACAATTTCCGAAATCCTCATAGGGACTGGAAAAAACATCAGTGTGGACAGGAACCTCTAAGAATTTGTCCATTTTACACAATTTCTCTGGAACTATAATAGGGTCACACTCATCCAGAGTCGCTAAAACCTCCCTGAACAATAAGCGGAGGTGTTCTAGTTTAAATTTAAAAGCCGTCATATCTGAATCTGTCTGAGGGAACATATTTCCTAAGTCAGAAATCTCTCCCTCAGCCAGCAAATCTCTCACATCAGAACATTGTGAGGGTACATCAGATATAGTTAATAAAGCGTCAGAGGGCTCAGTGTTTGTTCTCACACCAGACCTACGGCGCTTCCCCTGCAACCCCGGCAGCTTAGATGAAACCTCAGTGAGGGAAGTATTCATAACTGCGGCCATATCCTGCAGGGTGAAAGAATTAGACGCACTAGAGTACTTGGCGTCGCTTGTGCGGGCGTTAACGGTTGTGACACTTGGGGAGAATTAGATGGTCTAACCTGATTCTCTTCTGACTGAGAATCATCTTGTGACATACTTTTAGTAGCTAAAATATGTTCTTTACAATTTATTGACCTTTCAGTGCATGAGGGACACATTCTAAATGGAGGTTCCACAATGGCTTCTAAACATATTAAACATTGACTTTCCTCAATGTCAGACATGTTGAACAGGCTAGTAATGACTACAAACAAGCATGAAAACGCTTAATTTAGTGAAAAAAATAACAATCTTTAAAAACAGTACTGTGCCTTTAAGAGGAAAAAAAGCATACACATTCTGCAAAAACGCCTAAACATGCACCAAATTTTTCAAAATTTTGTATGTAGGCACACAATAGGTAGTTAAGATTGCACCACAACATTTTTTAACAATTAACCCCTTAATTTCCAAACCGGATCGAAAATAGGCCCAGATCCGGAAAAAAAAACCTCAGCACCTTGCCACAGCCCTGCTGTGGCCCTACCTGCCCTCAGGGATCGAAAGTGTGGGGTAAAAAGCTTCGATTTGGCCCCAAACCTACACCAGGGCCCTCAGGAGTTAATTAAGTGTGCAACTGAGGCGCGAAAATAGGCCCCGCCCATCTCACTCGATGTTCCCTGAGCCTTAAAGAACCGCACCAGAGAGGTTATAACTAGCCATGTGGGTTCCAAGACCCTAAAAATAAGCCACGTGTGTCTAATAAAGTTGCCTAACACGTTTATTGCCCACAAAAAACGTTAAAGCACTCCCATCCAAAAAACGTTTGCACACAAACATTTTACATTCAGTGTCAACCATATATGTAATTGGCCCCATAAGTAAGCTAAGTAATGCCCTTCCTTTTAGCTCTAGTATTACTGCTTACCCTTACCCACATGGGGATACTGTCAGCCTTTCTGAAATATCACAGTCTCTCCAGAAAAAATGACTGAACATACCTCATTGCTGCATAGCATGAAACTGTTCCACACACTGAAGTTTCCTGTACTCCTCAGCCTCTGTGGGAACAGCAATGGACCTTAGTTACAAATGCTAAGATCATCATCCTCCAGGCAGCAGTCTTCATCTATCTGCTGCCTGAGAGTAAATAGTACACACCGGTACCATTTAAAAATAACAAACTCTTGCTTGAAGAGAATAAAAACTAACAGTTTATCACCTCTTTCACTTTACCCTTCCTGCTTAGAGCCGGCAAAGAGAATGACTGGGGGGTGGAGTTAAGGGGGAGCTATATAGACAGCTTTGCTGTGGGTGCTCTCTTTGCCACTTCCTGTTAGGAAGGATAATATCCCACAAGTAAGGATGAAACCGTGGACTCGGTACATCTTGCAAAAGAAAGGTATACCCAGTCTCTTCTACCGAGGAAGGAACTTCAAAATAATTGTTCAGCTTACTGGACTTCTTGGGAACAACAACGACCGTGGAGTCACTGTCGCCCAATGTAGCTAAAACCTCCTTAAGTAACAGACGGATGCGATCTAGCTTAAACTGAAGGATACAACTTCAGAATCAGCAAGAGGAATTACACTGTCAGAATCTGAGATTTCACCTTCCGATGCTACTACGTTACCCTCTTCCTCGGGCTCTGTGAGGGAACATTTGAATAGCAATAACTGCGTCAGAAACCTCGCTTGCTGAATGTCTGATTTTCCTCTTATGCTTAAACTGCCATATTGGGACAGAAGACAACGCATCTGAAATTGCAGAAGACATGAGAGAAGCAATGTCTTTGAAAGTAACTCCAGTGGGAGCTAGAGAGGAACCACAGGGCACTGTTTGTGAGGGCGGAAATATTTTGGGACGCCTGAGGGCAAAGCTGCGGTATATAATGAACAGCATCCTCATCAGAAAATATTGGCTCAGAAAAAAAGTCTATCCCTGTAGCCTAAAGTTCTCTCCATACATGAGGAACAGAAAGGGATTGGTGGTTCCACATTGGCATTAAAGCATAGTGATCAAGAGACCCTTTATAAAACCTCTAGGTTCATTCTAACATCTAACTAAACAGTTTGATTATCAAAGGGTTAATTTTTTTTTATTAAAAATGTAAAAACCTAAAAACGTTACTGTCTTTTTAAATAATAAACAGTAACTCTTTTCCTGATATGAACGTCTAAGCGATTTCAGAATCTATAGGCCTAAAATTAAACTTGTAAACACCTCCCTACCTCAGCAACCCTCTGCTGAAGTGCTGAGCAGGAGTCGTTGAGCTTAAGACTTTTGCAATGTCGGATATACGCAGCTACGATATATTTGTAAACATCTCTCCACCTCAGCAATCCTCTGCTGAGGTGCTGAGCAGGAGTCATCGTGATTAAGACTTTTGCACTGTTGGATATACGCAGCTACGATATATTTGTAAACCTCTCTCCACCTCAGCAACCCTCTGCTGAGGTGATGAGCAGGAGTCGTGATTAAGACTTTTGCACTGTCAGATATACGCAGCTACGATATATTTGTAAAACATCTCTCCACCTCAGCAACCCTCTGCTGAAGTGCTGAGCAGGAGTCTAAAGTGACTAAAGTTTTTGTACTGTCGGTCATACGCAGCTACGATATATTCAAGTGTAGCAGCTTTCTACGCAGCTATGATATTTCTATCATGGAGCGGAGTAAAAGTAAAAAAAAGGCACGCAATTACTCTACGCTACCAACAGTACCTCCCATCGTGGGCGTGACCAAGTAAATCTCCCGGTCGGTTATTAGTTTACAAAACCGCCGGGAGATGTGGAACCATCGTAAAGTAAAATCAGCCCCAGTGCCTGCTTCAATACTACCCAAATGTCCCCTATGTTGTAGGGGAGACTATGTATTGCAATAAATAAATAAATAAATAAATAAAGTTCCCTCCTTTATTTCTGAGACTAACCTTCCCCCAGAAAAAAAGTCAGCACTTACCTCATATGCTGCCCGACAGCAAGGCAGTTCTCAGGTTTGAGAGGTCCTCTCCCTCACATAGACCTGTGACTGAAAAGAAAGTCCTGAGTAAGAATCCCTCAGGTTTTCAGGGTTAGGGCAGCATCAATATAAGGGAGGCGCAGTGAGAATTATGTCCCACAAGTTCCCATTGCTCTAAAGCCACTACTGAAGAGACTGATATGGACTACGGCTACACCCCAGGACAAAGCAGCACAATCTTGCACTACTTTAAATTAATAAACTCCTGATTGAAGAATCTTTTCTAACACCTAACTTTACCCCTTCCTAACGTAGGCAAAGAGAATGACTGGGGTGGGAGGGAAGGGAGGAGCTATTTAACAGCTTTGCTGTGGTGCTCTATGCCGCCTCCTGCTGACCAGGAGGTGAATATCCCATTAGTAATTAAGATGATCCGTGGACTCATCGTGTCATTAAAAATAAATAGTGATGGTATCTAGATGGCACATAACACAAGCAGGTTACAGATTACAGATACAATCCTTTGTGTACACCCACACTGATAATCCAAAGATCAATCTTACATAAAAAAAGAAAATTGATGCATACCTGATAAATTTATTTCTTTTTTGATATTCACCTCCTGGTCAGCAGGAGGAGGCAAAGAGCACCACAGCAGAGCTGTTAAATAGCTCCTCCCTTCCCTCCCACTCCATTCATTCAACCAAAGTTAGGAAGAGAAAGGAAAAGCCAAGGTGCAGAGGTGTCTGAAGTTTACAATAACCCACAACCTGTCTAAAAGAACAGGGCGGGCCGTGTATTCATCGTGTCAAATAAGAAACAAATTTATCATGTAAGCATAAATTTTATTTTCTTTTTTAAGACACAATGAGTCCACGGAGCATTTTAATTACTAAGGGGATTCAATACCCAAGCTACAGTACACAGATGATACGGGAGGGACAAGACAGGGAACCTAAACGGAAGGCACCACTGCTTGAAGAACCTTTCTCCCAAAAGCGGCCTCAGCCGAGGCAAAAGTGTCAAATTTGTAGAACTTTGAAAAAGTGTGAAGAGAGGACCAAGTTGCAGCCTAAATCTGTTCCACAGAAGCTTCATTTTTGAACGCCCATGAGGAAGCAACAGCCCTAGTGGAATGAGCCGTAACTCTCTCGGGAGGCTGTTGTCCAGCAGTCTCATATGCATAATGTATGATACTCTTCAGCCAAAAAGAAAGAGAAGTAGCCGTAGCTTTCTGTCCCTTACATTTTCCTGAGAAAGTCACAAACAAAGAAGAAGACTGACGAAAGTCCTTGGTCCCCTGTAAGTAAAACTTTAAAGCACGGACCACGTCCAAATTGTGCAGAAGTCTTTCCTTCTGAGAAGGAGGATTAGGACACAAGGAAGGAACCACAATCTCCTGATTAATGTTCTGATCAGAAACAAGCTAAGGAAGAAATCCTAGTTTAGTACGTAAAACGACCTTATCTGAATGAAAAATAAGATAAGGAGATTCATACTGCAATGCCGAGAGCTCTGACACTCTCTGAGCAGAAGAAATAGCAACAAGAAATAAAACTTTCCAAGATAACAACTTAATATCTAAGGAATGCATAGTCTGAAACGGAACCCCTTGAAGATCTTTGAGAACTAAATTAAGACTCCATGGAGGAGTAACTGGTTTGAACACAGGCCTGATCCTGTCCAGGGCCTGACAAAAAGATTGTACATCTGGGACATCCGCCAGACATTTGTGTAACAAAATAGATAAGGCAGAGATTTGACTATTTAGGGAGCTCGTTGATAAACCGTTCTCCAAACCCTCTTGGAGAAAAAACAGAATTCTAGGACTCCTAACTCTACTCCACGAGTAGCCCTTGGATTCGCACTAATAGAGATATTTACGCCAAATCTTATGGAAATCCTTCTAGTTACAGGCTTACGAGCCTGAACCATGGTCTCTATGACCGAATCAGAAAATCCTTGCTTGGATAAAATTAAGCGATCAATCTCCAAGCAGTCAACTTCAGAGAAACTAGATTTGGGTGAAGGAAGGGCCCTTGAATCAGAAGATCCTTCCTCAACGAGAGTCTCCAAGGAGGAAGAGATGCCATCTCCACCAGATCCGCATTCCAAATCCTGCGAGGCCAGGCCAGTGCTATGAGGATCACTGAAGCCCTCTCCTGTTTGATTTGAGCAATTAGCCGAGGAAGAAGAGCAAACAAAGGAAATAGCTATGCTAGACTGAAGGTCCAAGGAAACCGCCAGAGCATCTATCAGTTCCGCCTGGGGGTCCCTGGACCTCGACCCGTATCTCGGTAGTTTGGCATTCTCGGGATGCCATGAGATCCAATTACGGCTGACCCCACTTGAGAACCAGATTGGAGAACACTTCCAGATGGAGTTCCCCCTCTCCCGGATGAAAAGTCTGCCTGCTCAGAAAATCCGCCTCCCAGTTGTCCACCCCTGGGATATGGATCGCCGAAAGACAACAAGAGTGGGCCTCGCCCACTGGACTATTTTGGTTGCCTCTGTCATTGCTAAGGAACTCCTTGTTCCTCCCTGATGATTGATGTAAGCCACTGAAGTTATGTTGTCCGACTGGAACCTGATAAACCGTAGTGAGGCTAGCTGAGCCAGGCCGGAAGATCATTGAAGATTGCTCTCAGTTCTAGAATGTTTACAGGAAGAATAGACTCTGAGTCCAAACTCCCTAAGCCTTTAGGGAGCCCCATACTGCTCCCCACCCCAGAAGGCTGGCGTCTGTTGTTACAATCACCCAAGACGGTCTGTGAAAGCAGGTTCCCTGGGAGAGATGATCCAGAGACAACCACCATTGAAGAGAGTCCATTGTCTCCTGCTCCAGAGTTATTCGAGAAGACAAGTCTGCATAATCTCCGTTTCATTGTCTGAGCATGATTAACTGCAGATGCCTGAGATGGAAACAAGCAAAACGGGTCCATTGCCGCCACCATGAGCCTGATTACCTTAATGCACTAAGCCACTGACAGCCTAGGAGAGGACTGAAGGGCTAGACAAGTATAGAAAATCTTTGATTTCCTGATTCCTGTCAGAAAAATCATCATTGATAGGAAAGCTATTATGTTTCCTCAGAAAGGTACCCTTGTATTTGGTACTAAGGAACTCCTTTCCCAAATTTTACCTTCCACTTGTGAATCACAGGAAAGATACCACCAAGTCTGTGTGGGATCTAGCTTGTTGTAAGAATGGCGTCTGGACCCGATAGAGCGCCACTGCAATGCCCCATAACCGAAGCACCGCCAAAAGCGATCCCAGAACCTATTTCCTGACTCTTGTCTTGTGAAATTCTGGGAACTGTTCAAGACCGAAGGAAATAACCACGAACTGAAAGTGTTTGTCCAGAAAGGCAAACCTTAGGAACTTGCGATGAAATAGGAGAAATTGAATCATAGTTTGACATTTGTCAATAAACTCCTGAACAGCAAGTCTTAGAAGGAATAGGCTCAGCAAAAAGTGACAATTTTTTAATAAAAATTATTACATGAAAAACGTTACTGTCTCTTTAAAATTTAAAATGTAAACTTTTATTTTTCGTAGAAACATAAAAAACAAAACCGTACATAATCACTGTAGAACCTAGTTACCCTTCAGGTAAACCTTGTTGAAGTGCCCATCTGCCTCTCTAATACCCAAAAATATATTCTATTTGGGTGCATAACGGCAGATAACAAAAAGCCTAACTGCTTTAAATAAAAAGACCGGAACCGGGGGGGACGGAGCCTGCTTCCATTGCGGCAAGACGCGTCTTAGTGAAGCTCCGGGTGCTAGTCTCAGATTTGTCTGATATTTCCAGATGATAAAGCCTGCTAGCTTTCTCTAACCTACATCTCTGACAACAGTTTAATCAGGCAGCAGTTTGAAACACTCCGGGAGTGGATATACCGACTGTGATCTCGCCTATGCTCTTTGGAACAGCTGCGCGGTAACTACCACACAGACTTAGAAGCCATCTTGTAATCAGCTGTGATCTAACATAATTGCAGCTCTGAAAGTTGATCCTGTGTGTTTTGTTGAGCGTAGGTCTGGGGCTGCTGCACAATAACCCCCCCCCCCCCCCCAGTCTATAGGGTTCTGCAATCCTGTTTACGGATTGATTCACTTACCTATCTAAAAATGGCTACAAATGCCCATGTGCTATTGACCGCAATAGAAAACATGCTTCAGGAGTGTTATGAACAGATCTGCAGGCATCTGAATACAGAATGGAAAGGGGCACTCGAAAAAAGCTCATCTCAAGAGGAAATGCAGCAAATTACGGAAAGGGGCCCAGCTCCACTGGCTTCCTATTATAATGAGAACGCTGATGAGACCAGCTTGCTCATACAGGCCCCTATGGAGGACACTCGCCAAAGTAATGGGTTGCTAACAATGCTTAATACACCTGGAAAAGCAGAATTTATTGTTCTGGAGAAGGAGGTGGTTTGCTATGGTGAGACATTTGATAACGGAAGAAGTGCACTTGATACAACTAGCCCTACACAGGCAATACCAAACCCACAGGTTCACAAAGAAAACATAATGTCTATGTTCAGTTGTGACCGGGGATCTACAGTAGACTGGGACACTACACAGGATCACATGACCGGTTCATCCAGCGGGACAATGAACCAGGAGGCTCTAAAATCGGTAGATATGATGATCGCAACCGGAACTCCTCTACGAGAGACAGAAGACAAACAACAGCTAGAGCGATCCTTGATAAGTTATGAGACCGCACTTTCCGGTCAGCATCTGGTTGCCTGGCTAGAGTTAATTTTAAAACCGCTCTCCATGGCAGTCAACGGGACAGTTTACTGCCAACCACTTAGGTACTCCGTTCAACACTATTATGGCTCTGCTTCCCTGCAGCGTAAAAAAGCTGGGATCGGCTGAATGACAGAATACCTATCTACGCCTTCCACACGGGGCCCCAGCGTTCCTCTGGGAGGGTGTATGTGCCATTTTATTTTTTATTTTTGCCTCTTACAAGTGTTTGTCACTAAGCCTCTACAGAGTTCGATATTAACTGTGGACAGTTCACTATTTTTGGCAACTGTGGAGCACCTTTGGATCTGATACAGGTTGGAGAATTGTACTAACTCTAGATCTCCTAGACGTTTAGATAAATATGTTAACCCAATCTAGAATGCTATTCACTCACTTATGGCTTGATTTAGTTCTAGAAGAATCGCAGTGTTCATGCAATCTGTGTCTGTCCGTCTGTCTTACAACATCTGCACATTTTAATTCATTGTCATAGATAGTTGTATAATCAGACCATCTCCATATACCTGGACTGACCTTTGATTGTTTCTGAGCAGGATAGCCTCATTTCTACAAGTTATGCTGCCATACAGATTATAGAAATTTCCAAATTTATCCTCCTGTTATGATGGGTTTTCTTTATACTTGTTTTCTCCAATTGGGAAGTTATTTATATACGTGTCTATAAATAAGTGTGTATATGTGTTTCTACTATTGAATAATATGTTAACTGTTTCAATTTCACTTTCACTGCGTTTAGCCGCCTGAAAACATTAGACCCTAGCCATAACCCTTTCCATAGTGCCCCTATAGCCACATCTACATAGTCTGTAACCCATATACCGTGTACAAGATAATAAAGGTAGGACCAGATAACAATGTAACCTAACCGGTCCACAGATTATTCCTCTGCCCTAAACAACGGACAAGTTTGTCAAAAGTTAATTATATATTTGGTTGTGTGCTCCTTGACAGTCCAGACCCATAAATTTTCCATAAGTTAAGTGGAGTTTACCATTCGTCTGTAATTTAAATGTTTATTCCATAAACTGGGTCCAAGGGTGGCCTTGTAGTGTCATTTTCCTTACATTCCCCACCTCAATTCTACCTGGTTCTCAGCGACCCAAAAGTGGCCGCTTTATTTCATCTAGGGGATGTTGTTTATCAAGTTATAAAACCAAAAAATGAGGACTCTCAATGTACACCTATCTTTTGTAATATATCATCATTTTCTAAGGCTGTTTTTTGTACAACCATTATGACATGCCTCTTTTATGTTTTGCATTTTGTTTATTTGTATCCGCATGAGGCGTGTTGATGTAATTTTTTTTTTATTCCTCAATAAAAAAAAAAAAACGACCGGAACCTATGTTCTACAATAAAATCCGGACAGTTTTTAACAGTAACTCTTGTTGTAACATTAGTTGATTGTACAATATAATGCTAGTGAGCACTGTTCCTCAGTGTTAACCAGTCTCCAATACCGGAGCAGCGTTATAGAAAGAGCGCGCAGTCCAAAAGAACTGGCATCACCGAAGCTCCGCCCATCGTGGGCGTAACCAACATGAAGCTCCCGGTCGCCATTAAGTTATAACAACTGCGCCACCGGGAGCCAAACTAACTGAGCCTTCATAACCTGGGGACAAATGTGGCTACTGCCTCCCTGTAGGAGGAAAACTTTTCACCTGAAGTTTAGCCCAAATACTGTGCAAAACAATATCACCTTCCCACTGAGTCCTTTTACCTCAGCCCAAGGAAAAGTCCCCCAAGTAAAAAAGCAATCTCCTTAGCCCCAGTGCCTGCAAATAAGTTGCTGTCACAGAATTTCCCTCCTTTTAAATGTAGAAGTTTGTTCTCAGATTAATTAAAGTGCTCCACTTCTCTGTGATCTATATTATTGACCCAGATAAAAAAGTCAGCACTTACCTTGAACTCTGCCTGACAGCAGGGCAGTCCAGCAGGTTTAAGAGGTCATCTACCTCCCATAGCCCTGTGGAGAAAGATAAAGCCTTAGTAATCTTGCTTAGGCTATCAGGAGAAGGGCAGCATAAATGTATGGGAGGCGCAGTGAGAATTATGTCCCACAAGTTCCCATTGCTCTAAAGCCACCAAAAGTTCTTCTGTAGAGACTGATATGGACTACGGCTACACCCTAGAACAAAGCAGCACTCTCTGGCACTACTTTAAAAATAATAAACTCTTGATTGAAGAATCTAATCTAACACCTCACTTTACCTCTTCCTATCACTAATGTAGGCAAAGAGAATGACTGGAGTGGGAGGGAAGGGAGGAGCTACTTAACAGCTCTGCTGTGGTGCTCTTTGCCTGCTCCTGCTGACCAGGAGGTGAATATCCCATTAGTAATGAAGATGATCCGTGGACTTGTGTCTTAAAAAAGAAATAAAACTCTCCCATTGAAGGACAGAAGCCCAGGCTTATTTTGTTGGGTCTCTGTCGTTACCAGAAAGTCTAATATATTCTCCTTTTATCTTGCATATGTAACACTGATTTCCATACACATTTATTTATGCATTTAAACAGATTTCACTTTTCTACAGGATATCAAAGTTTTTCTCTGAATTCCCAGTAGCGAAGGGGTTAAACATAACAGATTTCACTTTCCTACAGAATACCTTGAACAGTAGTAAGGTATTTAGCAAACAAATGACAAGTTACAATAAAAGCAGGGATGGCAAACGATCCTGAGAGCTGACAGTATGGTGGTAACACTAGAAGCCATCTTCAGTAAGGATACCAAGGTAGGGTAAAGATCATATATTAATAAGGAGCCCTGAACAACTAAATGCTTTCTCACCTTTGTCCCCTCACTGGTTTCCTTCACCTCCAGGTTGAGGAAAAGCTCAATTAGCCCAGGCTGAGTCTCCACAGCAACAGTGAGGAACTCCAACATCATGACCTTGATCTGCATATCCTCAATGCTGCACTGCAGGCGGTTGAGGAAGGCGTCTCGGATAGCAGCAGCATCGCTTCCCAGACAGGCGTACACGGACATGGGCGCCACCTACAAACAAAGAATACTCTAAAAGGTAACACATATTTACACTACAGAAAAGAACAATACTATTATGTAGGCTCCCTAGATAATATTTGCGAATAATTACACATTATCTATGGCGACTGCTTGGCTAATATCCTACCGTAGCTAGGCGCTTCAGCAACTGGATAGCCAGCCGTGGTAGAGCTCCATCATATTTGTGGTAAATATATTTAGCCAGGACAGCAATGAGATTGTTGCCATGTGCACCTGTTGGCAGAGACAGACACTTGTCAGATGTCTTGAGATACCACCTACAGGACAAAAAAACTAGGTGACTACTTGTAACGTACGCACCATGCTGAGTGAGAGCTTGCTCCAGGGGGGTCACACTGCTAGATGGGGGCTTCAGTCTGATCACATTATTAGTGATGGAAAAAGCCAGTTTGACAGTCTGGATTAGCAGATGGCCCTGACCTTCAGATGCACTGGTGAGAGAGAGCGGAGAGTAATGACACAATGGGCCAAAATTACACAAAACCTAAAATGTCATGATTTAGATAAAGCAGTAATTATAAACATTTATATACCTCTTGTCAATGGCTCACCAGGGGCTCGATGATCTAAACCTCTCTGGGTTGGTGAGATTCTATAAGAATGCTGCCAGTACTTCTACTTCCCTGGTGGAATTATCTAAAGCTCTCTGGGCTGGTGAGACTATAAGAATGCTGCCAGTACTTCTATTTCCCTGGTGGAATTATCTAAAGCTCTCTGGGCTGGTGAGATTCTATAAGAATGCTGCCAGTACTTCTATTTCCCTGATGGAATTATCTAAAGCTCTCTGGGCTGGTGAGACTCTACAATAATGCTGCCAGTACTTCTACTTCCCTGGTGGAATTATCTAAAGCTCTCTGGGTTGGTAAGATTCTATAAGAATGCTGCCAGTACTTCTACTTCCCTGATGGAATTATCTAAACCTCTCTGGGCTGCTGAGACTCTACAATAATGCTGCCAGTACTTCTACTTCCCTGGTGGAATTATCTAAAGCTCTCTGGGTTGGTAAGATTCTATAAGAATGCTGCCAGTACTTCTATTTCCCTGGTGGAATTATCTAAAGCTCTCTGGGCTGGTGAGATTCTATAAGAATGCTGCCAGTACTTCTACTTCCCTGGTGGAATTATCTAAAGCTCTCTGGGCTGGTGAGATTCTATAAGAATGCTGCCAGTACTTCTACTTCCCTGATGGAATTATCTAAACCTCTCTGGGCTGCTGAGACTCTACAATAATGCTGCCAGTACTTCTACTTCCCTGGTGGAATTATCTAAAGCTCTCTGGGCAGGTGAGATTCTATAAGAATGCTGCCAGGGCTTCTACTTCCCTGATGGAATTATCTAAAGCTCTCTGGGCCGGTGAGACTCTATAAGAATGCTGCCAGTACTTCTATTTCCCTGGTGGAATTATCTAAAGCTCTCTGGGCTGGTGAGACTCTATAAGATGCTGCCAGTACTTCTATTTCACTGGTGGAATTATCTAAAGCTCTCTGGGCCGGTGAGATTCTATAAGAATGCTGCCAGTACTTCTATTTCACTGGTGGAATTATCTAAAGCTCTCTGGGCTGGTGAGACTCTATAAGAATGCTGCCAGTACTTCTATTTCACTGGTGGAATTATCTAAAGCTCTCTGGGCTGGTGAGACTCTATAAGATGCTGCCAGTGCTTCTACTTGAAATAGTGGCAACTGTGTTAGTTTAAGCAAATATCAACCCCTTCATAATATAGTATGCTGAAATAATAGCAGATATATAATCTATTCAGTATTCATTATATACCAGTTAGTATCACTGGTGAAGTGTAGGAGAAGGGGGGTGCTGACTGTCTGATAGATATATAGGTACAAAAAAGAGAGAGAAGTTTGACAGTACCCAGCACTCACAAAACACTATATAGTAACAGTATGCATTGAAACCGGATTGTGTCAAGAACTGGTTATTAAAACGTAACTTTTACTAATGATAGAATAAAAAAGTGGTAAATAGTACCAAATGTATAACATAAATATGTGAGACATACATTTAAAACTTAAATTAAGAAACAGATCAGGACTGTGTGTGTGAGACTTCAAAAACAGAATTACTTCCCTGGGTAATAGTTCAAATACACCGTAACCCCCAGGGCTCAGAGAATACACGGATTGCTCTAAAGCTAATCTAAAAAGGGGATTGACCCCAACAACATTACCTAATCTGAGCAATACTGGTATTTAGAGCAGGAGAGGAAACGGTTTATAAATGACTGATTAAGGAAGGCAATTGCCACATCAATATGAGCTTAGAAAGGTCCCAGATAAACACAAATTAGCAAGTCTCATGCACACAGACATTGCCTGATGTACATTTCGCCGCTAGCACGGCTTTCTCAGTTCTTGACACAATCCGGTTTCAATGCATACTGTTATTATATAGTGTTTTGTGAGTGCTGGGTACTGTCAAACTTCTCTCTCTTTTTTGTACCAGTACTTCTATTTCCCTGGTGGAATTATCTAAAGCTCTCTGGGCTGGTGAGATTCTATAAGAATGCTGCCAGTGCTTCTACTTCCCTGATGGAATTATCTAAAGCTCTCTGGGCCGGTGAGACTCTATAAGAATGCTGCTAGTACTTCTATTTCACTGGTGGAATTATCTAAAGCTCTCTGGGCCGGTGAGATTCTATAAGAATGCTGCCAGTACTTCTATTTCACTGGTGGAATTATCTAAAGCTCTCTGGGCCGGTGAGATTCTATAAGAATGCTGCCAGTACTTCTATTTCACTGGTGGAATTATCTAAAGCTCTCTGGGCCGGTGAGACTCTATAAGAATGCTGCTAGTACTTCTATTTCACTGGTGGAATTATCTAAAGCTCTCTGGGCCGGTGAGATTCTATAAGAATGCTGCCAGTACTTCTATTTCACTGGTGGAATTATCTAAAGCTCTCTGGGCCGGTGAGACTCTATAAGAATGCTGCTAGTACTTCTACTTCCCTGGTGGAATTATCTAAAGCTCTCTGGGCCGGTGAGACTCTATAAAAATGCTGCCAGTACTTCTACTTCACTGGTGGAATTATCTAAAGCTACTTTTTAACCTGAAAACCTGGTCTCGCTAAGGGGGGTATGCTGCATTTTCATATGGGAAGGAGATGCATAAATTACACAGGAATAAATCATAATAAATATGCACAGCGTAAATCGTAATTTAAATACAATGGATGCGCAAAAACACATGTAAAACATACATTATGCTTACCTGATAATTTTATTTCCATCGAGGGGAGGAGAGTCCACGGCTTCATTCATTACTTGTGGGAAATAAGAACCTGGCCACCAGGAGGAGGCAAAGAAACCCCAGCCAAAGGCTTAAATACCTCCCCCCCCCCCCACTTCTCTTATCCCCCCAGTCATTCTGCCGAGGGAACAAGGAACAGTAGGAGAAATATCAGGGTATAACTGGTGCCAAAAGAACAAAAACTAAATTTAGGTCTGCCCACCGGAGCAAGGGCGGGAGCCGTGGACTCTCCTCCCCTTGATGGAAATAAAATTATCAGGTAAGCAAAATTTATGGTTTCCATCTAAAGGGGAGGAGAGTCCACGGCTTCATTCATTACTTTTGGGAACAAATGCCAAAGCTCTAGAGGACACCGAGTGAAAAAACAGGAGGGCAAAAGAGGCGGACCCTAATCTGAGGGCACCACCGCCTGTAAAACCTCTCCCCCAAAAACTGCTTCCGCTGAAGCAAAAACGTCAAATTTGTAAAACTTTGTAAAGGTATGCAAGGAGGACCAGGTAGCAGCCTTACAAATCTGCTCCATAGAGGGCTCATTCTTAAACGCCCAAGAAGAAGCCACAGCTCTAGTTGAATGAGCCGTGATCCTCTGAGGAGGCTTATGTCACGCTGTCGCGTAGGCCAATCGAATCATGCTCCTCAACCAAAAGGACAAAGAAGTAGAAGAGGCTTCCTTGCATACACCACAAAAAGAGATGTAGATTGTCTGAATTCCTTTGTAGCCTGATGATAAAACTTCAAGGCTCGAACCACGTCCAAATTATGAAGCAACCTCTCCTTAGGAGAAGAGAGGTTAGGACACAAAGGAACTACTATTTCCTGATTGATGTTACAGTTAGACACAACTTTGGGAAGAAATCCCAAACCAGTGCGAAGAACATCCTTATCAGCGTGAAAGACCAAATAAGGAGGGTCAAACTGCAAGGCCGCCAACTCAGAGACTCTGCGAGCCGATGCAACAGCCAACATAAAGAGAACCATCCAGGAAAGAATCTTAATGTCAATAGAGTGCATAGGTTCAAACGGAACCCTTTGCAATACCCTCAGAACCAAGTTTAAACTCCAGGGAGGAGCAGACTGTCTAAAAACAGGTCTGATTCTAGACAAAGCCGCCTGAACAAAGGAATATCAGTAAGCCTCTTGTGCAACAAAACAGATCATGCCAAAATCTGTCCAATCAAAAAACTTGAGGCAAGTCCCTTTTCCAAACCATCCTGGAGAAAGGACAGAATCCTGGATACCGTAACCTTGTGCCAAGGTCATCCATGCTTCTCACACCAGGACAAGTAAGTCCTTCACACCTTATGATAGATGCGACAAGTGACTGGCTTCTTAGTCTGAACGTGTATCAATCACACAGAAAACCCTCTCTTGGCCAAGACTAAGCGTTCAATCTCCACGCAGTCAGCCTCAGAGAATCTAGATTTTGATGTTGAAAGGGACCCTGTACCAACAGATCCATGCGACAGGGTAACCTCCATGGAGAAGATGACATCCCCACCAGATCTGCAAACCACGTCCTCCGCGGCCACAACAGAGCAATCAGAATAGCCGAAGCTTGCTCCTGCTTGATGCAGGCCACTACACGAGGAAGAAGTGGCAACGGTGGAAATATGTAAACTAGGGTGAACCCCAAAGGCACCGCTAAGGCATCTATCAGCTCTGCCTGGGGATCACTGGACTGCGACTCTTATCTGGGTAGCTCGCAATTGAGTCTGGACGCCATGAGGTCTATCTCTGGCATCCCCCATCTGTGACAAATCCCCGCAAACACCTCAGGATGGAGAGACCATTCCCCCGGATGGAAGGATTGTTTGCTGAGGAAATCCGCTTCCCAGTTGTCTACACCCGGAATGTGGATTGCTGAGAGCGAGCAGTTGTGGGACTCTGCCCATTCCAATATCCCAGAAACCTCCCTCATTGCCAGAGAGCTTCTCGTCACCCCCTGGTGGTTGATGTAAGCCACCGAGGTAATATTGTCTGTCTGGAATCTGATGAAGCTGAACGACCCCAGTAGGGGCCACGCCTTCAGAGCATTGCAGATCGCTTGAAGTTCCAGAATATTGATCGATAGGAGAGACTCCTCTCAAGACCATTTTCCCTCTGACATCCTGACACCCCAGACAGCTACCCATCCTGCCAGACTCGCGTCCGTGGTCACAATCTCCCAGGACGGTCTCAGGAAGGATGTCCCTAGGGACAGTTGTTCCGGACGGATCCACCAAGAGAGGGATTCTCTCGTCCGATCGTCCAAAGAAATCTGTTGGGATAGGTCTGTATGATCGCAGTTCCACTGTCTCAACATGCATAACTGAAGAGGTCAGAGGTGGAACCTGGTGAATGGAATGACCGATGCTGGACACCATGAGCCCGATCACCTCCATACTCTGAGCCACCGAGGTACTGGAGGAGGACTGAAGGGCAAGACAGGTGGACGCAATCTTCCCAGAAACTCCACCCTGTTGCTGGGAATCAGGGAGCTCTTTCCTGAGTTTATCTTCCAACCGTGGGATTGGAGCAAAAGAAGAAGAGCCCTCGAGTGATCCTCTGTGAGACTGGACGGCGGCGCCTGGACTGGGATGTCATCCAGATAGGGCGCCACAGCAATGCCTCTGGATCTGGCCACTGCAATTAGCGCCCCCAGAACCTTTGTGAAGACTCTCAGGGACGTAGCCAAACCAAAGGGAAGGGCCACAAATTGGAAATGTTGGTCCAGGAATGCAAATCTCAGGAACCTGAAGTGGTCCCTGTGGATTGGCACAATAAGGTAAGCATCCTTCAAGTTTATTGTAGTCATGAACTGACCCTCTTGAACTAGGGGCAGACTAGATCTGATCGTCTCCATTTTGAACAATGGAACAGCCAGAAATTTGTTTAAACATTTTAGGTCCAGAATTGGGAGGAACGTGCCCTCCTCCTTTGGAACCACAAAAAGGTTTGAATAATACCCTAGAACCCTAGACCCTTTTCTGCTGGGGGTACCGGTACAATTACTCCAAGGGAAGAGAGATTCCTCACACATTTTAGAAAGGCGTCTCTCTTTTCTGGTCTGGAAGACAGGTTTGACCGGAGGAATCTGCCCCTAGGCGGATGAGATCTGAACTCTATCCTGTATCCTTGGGTGACAACCTCCAGAACTCAAGGGTCCTAAACATCCTGCAACCAGGTCTCTGAGAAGAGAGATAACCTGCCCCTTACTTGGCCTGGAGACCGGTCGGGGGGCGCCCCTTCATGCTGACTTTGTTTCGGCGGGCTTCTTGTTCTGCTTGGACTTATTCCAAGACTGAGCTGGTTTCCAAGTGTCCTTGGACTGATTCACTTTCGCGGCGGGCTGTTTGCGTTGGGCCTTGTCCGCACGAAGGGACGAAAAAACATAATTTATGTAAGAACTTACCTGATAAATTCATTTCTTTCATATTAGCAAGAGTCCATGAGCTAGTGACGTATGGGATATACATTCCTACCAGGAGGGGCAAAGTTTCCCAAACCTCAAAATGCCTATAAATACACCCCTCACCACACCCACAAATCAGTTTAACGTATAGCCAAGAAGTGGGGTGATAAGAAAAAAAGTGCGAAAGCATAAAAAATAAGGAATTGGAATAATTGTGCTTTATACAAAAAAATCAAAACCACCACAAAAAAAGGGTGGGCCTCATGGACTCTTGCTAATATGAAAGAAATGAATTTATCAGGTAAGTTCTTACATAAATTATGTTTTCTTTCATGTAATTAGCAAGAGTCCATGAGCTAGTGACGTATGGGATAATGACTACCCAAGATGTGGATCTTCCACGCAAGAGTCACTAGAGAGGGAGGGATAAAATAAAGACAGCCAATTCCGCTGAAAATAATCCACACCCAAAATAAAGTTTAAATCTTGAAAAAAACTGAAAATATAAGCAGAAGAATCAAACTGAAACAGCTGCCTGAAGTACTTTTCTACCAAAAACTGCTTCAGAAGAAGAAAACACATCAAAATGGTAGAATTTAGTAAAAGTATGCAAAGAAGACCAAGTTGCTGCTTTGCAAATCTGATCAACCGAAGCTTCATTCCTAAACGCCCAGGAAGTAGAAACTGACCTAGTAGAATGAGCTGTAATCCTTTGAGGCGGAGTTTTACCAGACTCGACATAAGCAAGATGAATTAAAGATTTCAACCAAGATGCCAAAGAAATGGCAGAAGCCTTCTGACCTTTCCTAGAACCGGAAAAGATAACAAATAGACTAGAAGTCTTTCGGAAATTCTTAGTAGCTTCAACATAATATTTCAAAGCTCTAACTACATCCAAAGAATGCAATGATCTCTCCTTAGAATTCTTAGGATTAGGACATAATGAAGGAACCACAATTTCTCTACTAATGTTATTAGAATTCACAACCTTAGGTAAAAATTTAAAAGAAGTTCGCAACACCGCCTTATCCTGATGAAAAATCAGAAAAGGAGACTCACAAGAAAGAGCAGATAATTCAGAAACTCTTCTAGCAGAAGAGATGGCCAAAAGAAACAAAACTTTCCAAGAAAGTAATTTAATGTCTAATGAATGCATAGGTTCAAACGGAGGAGCTTGAAGAGCCCCCAGAACCAAATTCAAACTCCAAGGAGGAGAAATTGATTTAATGACAGGTTTTATACGAACCAAAGCTTGTACAAAACAATGAATATCAGGAAGATTAGCAATCTTTCTATGAAAAAGAACAGAAAGAGCAGAGATTTGTCCTTTCAAGGAACTTGCAGACAAACCTTTATCCAAACCATCCTGAAGAAACTGTAAAATCCTTGGAATTCTAAAAGAATGCCAGGAAAAATGATGAGAAAGACACCAAGAAATGTAAGTCTTCCAGACTCTATAATATATTTTCCTAGATACAGATTTACGAGCCTGTAACATAGTATTAATCACAGAGTCAGAGAAACCTCTTTGACTAAGAATCAAGCGTTCAATCTCCATACCTTTAAATTTAAGGATTTGAGATCCTGATGGAAAAAAGGACCTTGCGACAAAAGGTCTGGTCTTAACGGAAGAGCCCACGGTTGGCAAGAGGCCATCCGGACAAGATCCGCATACCAAAACCTGTGAGGCCATGCTGGAGCCACCAGCAGAACAAACGAGCATTCCTTCAGAATCTTGGAGATTACTCTTGGAAGAAGAACTAGAGGCGGAAAGATATAGGCAGGATGATACTTCCAAGGAAGTGACAATGCATCCACTGCTTCCGCTTGAGGATCCCTGGATCTGGACAGATACCTGGGAAGTTTCTTGTTTAGATGAGAAGCCATCAGATCTATTTCTGGAAGTCCCCACATTTGAACAATCTGAAGAAATACCTCTGGGTGAAGAGACCATTCGCCGGATGTAACGTTTGGCGACTGAGATAATCCGCTTCCCAATTGTCTATACCTGGGATATGAACCGCAGAAACTAGACAGGAGCTGGATTCCGCCCATACCAGTATTCGAGATACTTCTTTCATAGCCAGAGGACTGTGAGTCCTTCCTTGATGATTGATGTATGCCACAGTTGTGACATTGTCTGTCTGAAAACAAATGAACGATTCTCTCTTTAGAAGAGGCCATGATTGAAGAGCTCTGAAAATTGCACGGAGTTCCAAAATATTGATTGGTAATCTCACCTCCTGAGATTCCCAAACCCCTTGTGCTGTCAGAGACCCCCAAACTGCTCCCCAACCTGTCAGACTTGCATCTGTTGAAATTACAGTCCAGGTCGGAAGAACAAAAGAAGCCCCCTGAACTAAACGATGGTGATCTGTCCACCACGTCAGAGAGTGTCGTACAATCGGTTTTAAAGATATTAATTGAGATATCTTTGTGTAATCCCTGCACCACTGGTTCAGCATACAGAGCTGAAGAGGTCGCATGTGAAAACGAGCAAAGGGGATCGCATCCGATGCAGCAGTCATAAGACCTAGAATTTCCATGCATAAGGCTACCGAAGGGAATGATTGTGATTGAAGGTTTCGACAAGCTGAGATCAATTTTAGACGTCTCTTGTCTGTCAGAGACATGGACACTGAATCTATCTGGAAACCTAAAAAGGTTACCCTTGTTTGAGGAATCAATTAACTTTTCGGTAAATTTATCCTCCAACCATGATCTTGAAGAAACAACACAAGTCGATTCGTATGAGATTCTGCTAAATGTGAAGACTGAGCAAGTACCAAGATATCGTCCAAATAAGGAAATACCACAATACCCTGTTCTCTGATTACAGACAGAAGGGCACCGAGAACCTTTGTAAAAATTCTTGGAGCTGTTGCTAGGCCAAACGGCAGAGCCACAAACTGGTAATGCTTGTCTAGGAAAGAGAATCTCAGAAACTGATAGTGATCTGGATGAATCGGAATATGCAGATATGCATCCTGTAAATCTATTGTGGACATATAATGCCCTTGCTGAACAAAAGGCAGGATAGTCCTTATAGTTACCATTTTGAATGTTGGTATCCTTACATAACGATTCAATATTTTTAGATCCAGAACTGGTCTGAAGGAATTCTCCTTCTTTGGTACAATGAAGAGATTTGAATAAAACCCCAGCCCCTGTTCCAGAACTGGAACTGACATAATTACTCCAGCCAACTCTAGATCTGAAACACATTTCAGAAATGCTTGAGCCTTCGCTGGATTTACTGGGACACGGGAAAGAAAAAATCTCTTTGCAGGAGGCCTTATATTGAAGCCAATTCTGTACCCTTCTGAAACAATGTTTTGAATCCAAAGATTGTGAATTGAATTGATCCAAATTTCTTTGAAAAATCGTAATCTGCCCCCTACCAGCTGGACTGGAATGAGGGCTGCACCTTCATGTGGACTTGGGAGCTGGCTTTGGTTTTCTAAAAGGCTTGGATTTATTCCAGACTGGAGATGGTTTCCAAACTGATACTGCTCCTGTGGATGAAGGATCAGGCTTTTGTTCCTTATTGTGACGAAAGGAACGAAAACGATTATTAGACCTAAATTTACCTTTAGATTTTTTATCCTGTGGTAAAAAAGTTCCTTTCCCTCCAGTAACAGTTGAGATAATAGAATCCAACTGAGAACCAAATAATTTATTACCCTGGAAAGAAAGGGAAAGCAAAGTTGACTTAGAAGACATATCAGCATTCCAAGTTTTAAGCCATAAAGCTCTTCTAGCTAAAATAGCTAGAGACATATACCTGACATCAACTCTAATGATATCAAAGATGGCATCACAAATAAAGTTATTAGCATGTTGAAGAAGATTAACAATGCTATGAGAATTATGATCTGTTACTTGTTGCGCTAAAGCTTCTAACCAAAATGTTGAAGCTGCAGCAACATCCGCTAAAGATATAGCAGGTCTAAGAAGATTACCTGAACATAAGTAAGCTTTTCTTAGAAAGGATTCAATCTTCCAATCTAAAGGATCCTTAAAGGAAGTACTATCTGCCGTAGGAATAGTAGTACGTTTAGCAAGAGTAGAGACAGCCCCATCAACCTTAGGGATTTTGTCCCAAAATTCTAATCTGTCAGATGGCACAGGATATAATTGCTTAAAACGTTTAGAAGGAGTAAATGAATTACCCAAATTATTCCATTCCCTGGAGATTACTTCAGAAATAGCATCAGGGACAGGAAAAACTTCTGGAATAACTACAGGAGATTTAAAAACCTTATTTAAACGTTTAGATTTAGTATCAGGAGGACCAGAATCCTCTATTTCTAATGCAATTAAGACCTCTTTAAGTAAAGAATAAATTTGATAAATTTATTTCTCTTGTGGTGTATCCAGTCCACGGATTCATCCATTACTTGTGGGATATTCTCCTTCCCAACAGGAAGCTGCAAGAGGACACACACAGCAGAGCTGTCTATATAGCTCTTCCCCTAACTGCCACTCCCAGTCATTCGACCGAAGACAAGCAAGAGAAAGGAGAAACTATAGGGTGCAGTCGTGACTGTAGTTTAAAAATAAAAAACACCTTAAAATGACAGGGCGGGCCGTGGACTGGATACACCACAAGAGAAAACATAATTTATGCTTACCTGATAAATTCCTTTCTTCTGTAGTGTGATCAGTCCACGGGTCATCATTACTTGTGGGATATTAACTGCTCCCCTACAGGAAGTGCAAGAGGATTCACCCAGCAGAGTTGCTATATAGCTCCTCCCCTCTACGTCACCTCCAGTCATTCGACCAAGGACCAACGAGAAAGGAGAAGCCAAGGGTGTAGTGGTGACTGGAGTATAATTTAAAAAATATTTACCTGCCTTAAAAAACAGGGCGGGCCGTGGACTGATCACACTACAGAAGAAAGGAATTTATCAGGTAAGCATAAATTATGTTTTCTTCTGTTAAGTGTGATCAGTCCACGGGTCATCATTACTTGTGGGATACCAATACCAAAGCAAAAGTACACGGATGACGGGAGGGATAGGCAGGCTCTTTATACAGAAGGAACCACTGCCTGAAGAATCTTTCTCCCAAAAATAGCCTCCGAGGAAGCAAAAGTGTCAAATTTGTAAAATTTGGAAAAAGTATGAAGCGAAGACCAAGTTGCAGCCTTGCAAATCTGTTCAACAGAGGCCTCATTCTTAAAGGCCCAAGTGGAAGCCACAGCTCTAGTGGAATGAGCTGTAATTCTTTCAGGAGGCTGCTGTCCAGCAGTCTCATAAGCTAAACGAATTATGCTACGAAGCCAAAAAGAGAGAGAGGTAGCAGAAGCTTTTTGACCTCTCCTCTGACCAGAGTAAACGACAAACAGGGAAGACGTTTGTCGAAAATCTTTAGTTGCCTGTAAATAAAATTTAAGGGCACGAACTACATCCAGATTGTGCAAAAGACGTTCCTTCCTCGAAGAAGGATTTGGGCACAAGGATGGAACAACAATCTCCTGATTGATATTCCTGTTAGTGACTACCTTAGGTAAGAACCCAGGCTTAGTACGCAGAACTACCTTATCCGAGTGAAAAATCAAATAAGGAGAATCACAATGTAAGGCTGATAACTCAGAGACTCTTCGAGCCGAGGAAATAGCCATTAAAAATAGAACTTTCCAAGATAACAACTTTATATCAATGGAATGAAGGGGTTCAAACGGAACACCCTGTAAAACGTTAAGAACAAGGTTTAAACTCCATGGTGGAGCCACAGCTTTAAACACAGGTTTAATCCTGGCCAAAGCCTGACAAAAAGCCTGAACGTCTGGAACTTCTGACAGACGCTTGTGTAACAGAATGGACAGAGCTGAGATCTGTCCCTTTAAGGAACTAGCGGATAACCCCTTTTCTAAACCTTCTTGTAGAAAAGACAATATCCTAGGAATCCTAACCTTACTCCAAGAGTAACCTTTGGATTCGCACCAATATAGGTATTTACGCCATATTTTATGGTAAATCTTTCTGGTGACAGGCTTCCTAGCCTGTATTAAGGTATCAATAACTGACTCAGAAAAACCACGCTTTGATAAGATCAAGCGTTCAATTTCCAAGCAGTCAGCTTCAGAGAAGTTAGATTTTGATGTTTGAAAACACCCTGAATCAGAAGGTCCTGTTTCAGAGGTAACGACCAAGGTGGACAGAATGACATGTCCACCAGATCTGTATACCAAGTCCTGCGTGGCCATGCAGGCGCTATTAGAATCACTGATGCTTTCTCCTGTTTGATTCTGGCAATCAATCGAGGAAGCATCGGGAAAGGTGGAAACACATAAGCCATCCTGAAGGTCCATGGTGCTGTCAAGGCATCTATCAGGACCGCTCCCGGATCCCTGGATCTGGACCCGTAGCGCGGAAGCTTGGCGTTCTGTCGAGACGCCATGAGATCTATCTCTGGTTTGCCCCAACGTGGAAGTATTTGGGCAAAGACCTCTGGATGAAGTTCCCACTCCGGATGAAAAGTCTGACGACTTAAGAAATCCGCCTCCCAGTTCTCCACTCCCGGGATGTGGATTGCAGACAGGTGGCAAGAGTGAGACTCTGCCCAGCGAATTACCTTCGATACTTCCATCATTGCTAGGGAGCTTCTTGTCCCTCCCTGATGGTTGATATAAGCTACAGTCGTGATGTTGTCCGACTGGAACCTGATGAACCCCCGAGTTGCTAACTGGGGCCAAGCCAGAAGAGCATTGAGGACTGCTCTCAATTCCAGAATGTTTATTGGAAGAAGACTCTCCTCCTGATTCCATAGTCCCTGAGCCTTCAGAGAATTCCAGACAGCGCCCCAACCTAGTAGGCTGGCGTCTGTTGTTACAATTGACCAGTCTGGCCTGCTGAATGGCATTCCCCTGGACAGATGTGGCCGATAAAGCCACCATAGAAGAGAATTTCTGGTCTCTTGAATGGAATGAAGGACACGGCATGCATTTTGAAGTTTTGTTAACCTGTCCTCTGTCAGGTAAATCTTCATTTCTACAGAATCTATCAGAGTCCCCAGGAAGGGAACTCTTGTGAGTGGAAAGAGAGAACTTTTCTCTTCGTTCACTTTCCATCCATGCGACCTTAGAAATGCCAGTACTATCTCTGTATGAGATTTGGCAGTTTGAAAGCTTGAAGCTTGTATCAGTATGTCGTCTAAGTACGGAGCTACTGAAATTCCTCGCGGTCTTAGTACCGCCAGAAGAGTGCCCAGAACCTTTGTGAAGATTCTTGGAGCCGTAGCCAGTCCGAATGGAAGAGCTACAAACTGGTAATGCCTGTCTAAAAAGGCAAACCTTAGATACCGGTAATGACTTCTGAGAATCGGTATGTGAAGGTAAGCATCCTTTAAATCCACTGTGGTCAAGTACTGACCCTCTTGGATCATGGGCAAAATTGTTCGAATAGTTTCCATCTTGAACGATGGAACTCTTAGGAATTTGTTTAGGATCTTTAAATCCAAGATTGGCCTGAAGGTTCCCTCTTTTTGGGAACTACAACAGATTTGAGTAAAACCCTTGTCCTTGTTCCAACCGCGGAACTGGATGGATCACTCCCATTAATAAAAGATCTTGTACGCAGCGTAGAAACGCTTCCTTCTTTGTTAGGTTTGTTGACAACCTTGACAGATGAAATCTCCCTCTTGGGGGAGAGGATTTGAAGTCCAGAAGGTATCCCTGAGATATGATCTCTAACGCCCAGGGATCCTGAACATCTCTTGCCCAAGCCTGGGCGAAGAGGGAAAGTCTGCCCCCCACTAGATCCGGTCCCGGATCGGGGGCCCTCAATTCATGCTGTCTTAGGGGCAGCAGCAGGTTTTCTGGCCTGTTTGCCCCTGTTCCAGGACTGGTTAGGTTTCCAGCCTTGTCTGTAGCGAGCAACAGCTCCTTCCTGTTTTGGTGCAGAGGAAGTTGATGCTGCTCCTGCTTTGAAATTACGAAAGGAACGAAAATTGGACTGTCTAGCCTTGGCTTTGGCCTTGTCCTGAGGCAGGGCATGACCTTTACCTCCTGTAATGTCATCAATAATCTCTTTCAAGCCGGGCCCGAATAAGGTCTGCCCTTTGAAAGGAATATTAAGCAATTTAGATTTAGACGTAACATCAGCTGACCAGGATTTTAGCCACAGAGCTCTGCGTGCCTGAATGGCGAATCCTGAATTTTTAGCCGCAAGTTTAGTTAAATGTACTACGGCATCTGAAATAAATGAATTAGCTAACTTAAGGAATTTAAGTTTGTGTGTGATGTCATCTAGTGTGGATGATTGAAGTGTCTCTTCCAGAGACTCAAACCAAAATGCTGCTGCAGCCGTGACAGGCGCAATACATGCAAGAGGTTGCAATATAAACCCTTGTTGAACAAACATTTTCTTAAGGTAACCCTCTAATTTTTTATCCATTGGATCTGAAAAAGCACAGCTATCCTCCACTGGGATAGTGGTACGCTTAGCTAAAGTAGAAACTGCTCCCTCCACCTTAGGGACCATTTGCCATAAGTCCCGTGTGGCGGCGTCTATTGGAAACATTTTTCTGAATATAGGAGGGGGTGAGAAAGGCACACCGGGTCTATCCCACTCCTTAGTAACAATGTCAGTAAGTCTCTTAGGTATAGGAAAAACGTCAGTACTCGTCGGTACCGCAAAATATTTATCCAACCTACACATTTTTTCTGGGATTGCAACTGTGTTACAATCATTCAGAGCCGCTAATACCTCCCCTAGTAACACACGGAGGTTCTCAAGCTTAAATTTAAAATTTGAAATGTCTGAGTCCAGTTTATTTGGATCAGAACCGTCACCCACAGAATGAAGCTCTCCGTCTTCACGTTCTGCAAACTGTGACGCAGTATCAGACATGGCCCTTGCATTATCAGCGCACTCTGTTCTCATCCCAGAGTGATCACGTTTACCTCTTAGTTCTGGAGGTAGCCAAAACTTCAGTCATAACAGTAGCCATATCTTGTAATGTGATTTGTAATGGCCGCCCAGATGCACTCGGCGCTACAATATCACGCACCTCCTGAGCGGGAGATGCAGGTACTGACACGTGAGGCGAGTTAGTCGGCATAACTCTCCCCTCGTTGTTTGGTGAAATATGTTCAATTTGTACAGATTGACTATTTTTTAAAGTAGCATCAATACATTTAGTACATAAATTTCTATTGGGCTCCACTTTGGCATTAACACATATAGCACAGAGATATTCCTCTGAATCAGACATGTTTAACACACTAGCAAATAAACAGCAACTTGGAAATACTTTTCAAAGTAATTTACAAATAATATGAAAACGAACTGTGCCTTTAAGAAGCACAGAAAATATTATAACAGATAAAATAATTAAGTTATAGCATCAATCTTTGTCAGAATATACAGTTTTAGCAAAGGATTGTTCCCCTCAGCAAATGATAACTAACCCAGGCAGCAGAAAAAAATACACAAATAAACGTTTTTTATATCACAGTCAATACAATCAGCACAGCTCTGCTGTGAATGATTACTTCCCTCAAAAAAGACTCTTGAGATCCCTGAACTCTGTAGAGATGAACCGGATCATGCAGGAAGAAAATGAACCTCTGACTGAGTTTTTCTGATGCATAGTGAAAGCACCAAAATGGCCCCTCCCCCACACACATAACAGTGAGAGGGATCAGTGAACTGCTCTAATTTAAATCAAAACTATTGCCAAGTGGAAAAAAAGTGCCCAAAACATTTTTTCACCCAGTACCTCAGAGAAAAAAACGTTTTTACATGCCAGCAAAAAAACGTTTTACCTCAATAATTAATTGTCATTTAAAACCTATTGCAAGTCCCTGCAAAATAGGTTAAGTCTATGTATACAGTTTAAAAGCCAGAGAAGTACCATTTCCCAGAAAACTGAAGTGTAAAATATACATACATGACAGCCTGATATCAGCTACATCTACTGCATTCAAGGCTGAGTTTACATTATAACGGTATGGCAGGATTTTCTCATCAATTCCATGTCAGAAAATAATAAAACTGCTACATACCTCTTTGCAGATTAATCTGCCTGCTGTCCCCTGATCTGAAGTTTACCTCTCCTCAGATGGCCGAGAAACAGCAATATGATCTTAACTACTCCGGCTAAAATCATAGAAAAACTCAGGTAGATTCTTCTTCAAATTCTACCAGAGAAGGAATAACACACTCCGGTGCTATTATAAAATAACAAACTTTTGATTGAAGATATAAAAACTAAATATATCACCATAGTCCTCTCACACATCCTATCTAGTCGTTGGGTGCAAGAGAATGACTGGGGGTGACGTAGAGGGGAGGAGCTATATAGCAACTCTGCTGGGTGAATCCTCTTGCACTTCCTGTAGGGGAGCAGTTAATATCCCACAAGTAATGATGACCCGTGGACTGATCACACTTAACAGAAGAAATAAATGTATCAGGTAAGCATAAATTTTGTTTTCTCTTGTAAGGTGTATCCAGTCCACGGATTCATCCATTACTTGTGGGATACCAATACCAAAGCTATAGGACATGGATGAAGGGAGGGACAAGGCAGGCGCTTAAACGGAAGGCACCACTGCCTGCAAGACCTTTCTCCCAAAAATAGCCTCCGAAGAAGCAAAAGTATCAAATTTGTAGAATTTAGAAAAAGTATGAAGCGAAGACCAAGTTGCCGCCTTACAAATCTGTTCAACAGAAGCCTCATTCTTAAAAGCCCATGTGGAAGCTACCGCTCTAGTGGAATGAGCTGTAATTCTTACAGGAGGCTGCTGGCCAGCAGTCTCATAAGCTAAGCGGATTATACTTCTTAGCCAAAGAGAAGTTGCCGAAGCCTTTTGGCCTCTCCTCTGTCCAGAGTAGACCACAAACCAAGCAGATGTTCGACGAAAATCCTTCGTAGCTTGTAAATAAAATTTTAAAGCACGAACCACATCAAGATTGTGTAATAAACGTTCCTTCTTTGAAGAAGGATTAGGACATAGTGAAGGAACAACAATCTCCTGATTGATATTTTTATTAGATACCACCTTAGGAAGAAAACCAGGTTTGGTACGTAACACTACCTTATCTGCATGGAAAATGAGATAAGGGGAATCACATTGTAAAGCAGATAACTCCGAAACTCTTCGAGCCGAGGAGATAGCTACTAAAAACAGAACTTTCCAAGATAAAAGTTTAATATCTATGGAATGCAAAGGTTCGAACGGAACCCCTTGCAGAACCTTAAGAACTAAATTTAAACTCCATGGTGGAGCAACAGGTTTAAACACAGGCTTGATTCTAACTAAAACCTGACAAAACGCCTGAACATCTGGAGTATCCGCCAGACGCTTGTGCAAAAGAATAGACAGAGCAGAAATCTGTCCCCTTAAGGAACTAGCTGACAATCCCTTCTCCAATCCTTCTTGGAGAAAAGATAATATCCTAGGAATCCTGACCTTACTCCATGAGTAACCTTTGGATTCACACCAATGAAGATATCTACACCATATCTTATGATAGATTTTCCTAGTGACCGGCTTTCGAGCCTGAATTAAAGTGTCAATGACCGACTCAGAGAAACCACGCTTTGATAAAATCAAGCGTTCAATCTCCAAGCAGTCAGACGCAGAGAAATTAGATTTGGATGGTTGAAAGGACCCTGAAGTAGAAGGTCCTGCCTCAGCTGCAGAGTCCATGGTGGAAGGGATGACATGTCCACCAGATCTGCATACCAAGTCCTGCGTGGCCACGCAGGTGCCATCAAAATCACCGAAGCTCTCTCCTGCTTGATCAGACGAGGGAGCAGAGGAAACGGTGGAAACACATAAGCCAGGTTGAAGGACCAAGGCGCTGCTAGAGCATCTATCAGCGCTGCCTTGGGATCCCTGGACCTGGATCCGTAACAAGAAAGCTTGGCGTTCTGACGAGACGCCATGAGATCCAGTTCTGGTTTGCCCCAAAGTTGAATCAACTGTGCAAATACCTCTGGATGGAGTTCCCACTCCCCCGGATGAAAAGTCTGCCGACTTAGAAAATCCGCCTCCCAGTTCTCTACTCCTGGGATATGGATAGCTGATA
Organism: Bombina bombina; assembly: GCF_027579735.1. Lineage (NCBI taxonomy): Eukaryota > Metazoa > Chordata > Amphibia > Anura > Bombinatoridae > Bombina > Bombina bombina. The sequence goes on from NC_069510.1 coordinate 124,801,557, forward strand.
GATGGCAAGAGTGAACCTCTGCCCATAGAATTATTTTTGAAACCTCCAACATTGCTAGGGAACTCCTTGTTCCCCCTTGATGGTTGACGTAGGCTACAGTTGTGATATTGTCTGACTGAAATCTGATGAACCTGATCGCAGCAAGCTGAGGCCAAGCCTGAAGAGCATTGAATATCACTCTTAGTTCCAGAATGTTTATCGGAAGGAGTGCCTCCTCCTGAATCCACGAGCCCTGAGCCTTCAGGGAGTTCCAGACTGCACCCCAGCCCAGAAGGCTGGCATCTGTCGTTACTATTGTCCAATCTGGCCTGCGGAAGGTCATACCCTTGGACAGATGGACCCGAGATAGCCACCAGAGAAGAGAATCCCTGGTCTCTTGATCCAGATTTAGTAGAGGGGACAAATCTGTGTAATCCCCATTCCACTGACTGAGCATGCACAGTTGCAGCGGTCTGAGATGTAGGCGGGCAAACGGCACTATGTCCATTGCCGCTACCATTAAGCCGATTACTTCCATACACTGAGCCACTGAAGGGCGAGAAGTGGAATAAAGAACACGTCAGGAATTTAGAAGTTTTGACAACCTGGCCTCTGTCAGGTAAATCTTCATTTCTACAGAATCTATCAGAGTTCCTAGGAAGGAAACTCTTGTGAGAGGGGATAGAGAACTCTTTTCTTCGTTCACCTTCCCCCCATGAGACCTCAGGAATGCCAGAACAATGTCCATATGGGACCTGGCGATTTGAAAATTCGACGCTTGTATCAGAATGTCGTCTAGGTAAGGGGCTACTGCTATACCCCGCGGCCTTAGGACCGCTAGGAGTGACCCCAGAACCTTCGTAAAGATTCTTGGTGCCGTGGCTAACCCAAAGGGAAGAGCCACAAACTGGTAATGCCTGTCTAGGAAGGCGAACCTGAGAAACCGATGATGATCTCTGTGTATCGGAATGTGAAGATAACCATCCTTTAAGTCCACGGTAGTCATATATTGACCCTCCTGGATCATAGGTAGGATGGTTCGAATAGTCTCCATCTTGAAGGATGGGACCCTGAGAAATTTGTTTAAGATCTTGAGATCTAAGATTGGTCTGAATGTTCCCTCTTTCTTGGAAACTACAAACAGATTTGAATAGAAGCCTTGCCCCTGTCCCTCCTTTGGAACTGGGTGGATCACTCCCATAACTAGGAGGTCTTGAACACAATGTAAGAATGCCTCTCTCTTTATCTGGTTTGCAGATAATTGTGAGAGATGAAATCTCCCTTTTGGGGAAGAAGCTTTGAAATCCAAAAGATATCCCTGGGACACAATTTCCAACGCCTAGGGATCCTGGACATCTCTTGCCCAAGCCTGGGCGAAGAGAGAAAGTCTGCCCCCTACTAGATCCGTTTCCGGATCAGGGGCTCATCCTTCATGCTGTCTTAGAGGCAGCAGCAGGTTTTTTGGCCTGCTTTCCCTTGTTCCAAGCCTGGTTAGGTCTCCAGACCGGCTTGGACTGGGCAAAATTTCCCTCTTGTTTTGTATTAGAGGAAGTTGAAGCTGCGCCACTCTTGAAGTTTCGAAAGGAACGAAAATTAGTCTGTTTGGTCCTTAATTTGTTGGACCTATCCCGAGGAAGGGCGTGACCTTTTCCTCCAGTAATATCAGAAATGATCTCCTTCAGTCCAAGCCCGAATAGGGTCTGCCCCTTGAAGGGAATGTTGAGAAGCTTAGACTTTGAAGTAACGTCAGCTGACCAGGATTTAAGCCATAGCGCCCTACGCGCCTGAATAGCAAAACCTGAATTTTTAGCCGTTAGCTTGGTTAAATGAACAACGGCGTCAGAAACAAACGAATTGGCTAGCTTAAGCCTCTTCTAGAGACTCAAACCAGAAGGCCGCAGCAGCAGTGACTGGGGCAATGCATGCAAGAGGCTGGAGAATAAAACCTTGTTGAATAAAAATTTTCTTAAGGTAACCCTCTAATTTTTTGTCCATTGGATCTAGAAAAGCACAACTGTCCTCGACAGGGATAGTTGTACGCTTCGCTAGGGTAGAGACTGCTCCCTCCACCTTAGGGACCGTTTGCCACAAGTCCCGTGTAGCGGCATCTATAGGAAACATCTTTTTAAAAACAGGGGGGGAGAGAACGGTACACCTGGTCTATCCCATTCCTTAGTAATAATTTCTGAAAACCTCTTAGGGATTGGAAAAACATCAGTGTAAACAGGCACTGCATAGTACGCGCTAGATGTACTTGGCGTCCCCTGAGCGGGAATTATAGGTTCTGACACGTGGGGAGAGTTAGTCGGCACAACTTCCCCCTTGTCAATTTCCTCTGGTGATAAATCTTTTAAAGCCAGAATATGGTCTCTATAATTTATAGTAAGATCAGTGCATTTGGTACACATTCTAAGAGGGGGTTCCACAATGGCTTCTAAACATAATGAACAAGGAGTTTCCTCTATGTCAGACATGTTTAACAGACTAGTAATGAGACCAGCAAGCTTGAAAAACAATTTAATAAATGTGAAAAAGCAGAATATAAAAAACGGTACTGTGCCTTTAAGGGAAAAAAACAATCACATAAACTGCAAAACAGTGAAAAAAAGCAGTAAACTCTACGAAATTTTTACAGTGTGTATAATAGACTAAAATAGCATTGCACCCACATGCAAATGGATGATTAACCCCTCAGGCTCAAAAACGAATCAGAAAAACGATAAAACCGTTATAAACAGTCACAAACAAACTGCCAAAGCTCTACTGTGGCTCCTACCTGCCCTTAAAACGACTTTTGTAGCAACAAAAACCCTTTACAGAGATCCTATATGTCAGGGGACTCCTTCAGGGAAGCTGGATGTCTCAGACTGCAAAAACAACTGCGCAATTAGAGCGCGAAAATAGGCCCCTCCCACCATGCACTCAAAGTGAAAGGGCCATAAATAACTACTCCTAGGAGAAATCTAATCAGCCATGTGGAAAACAAGGCCCCAAATAAAGATTTATCACCTTCAGTAAAAAAACGTTTTTTATATCTCATGCAAACGTTTTACATACTAAGTAATAAGAGCAATAAACATGAATATGAATATTACCCTTTACTGCAAGCATGATGCCAGTCGTTTGTTAAATCACTGTAATCAGGCTTACCTTAAATATATCAGGCACTGTCAGCATTTTCTAGACCTTATCATCTCTCCAGAAAAAAATATACTGAACATACCTCAGAGCAGGTAATCCTGCCAGCCATTCCCCCAGCTGAAGTTTTCCCATACTCTTCAGTTATGTGTGAGAACAGCAGTGGACCTTAGTTACAACCTGCTAAGATCATCAAAAATCTCAGGCAGAACTCTTCTTCTAATTTCTGCCTGAGGTAAAAACAGTACAACGCCGGTACCGTTTAAAAATAACAAACTTTTGATTGAAGATAAACTACACTAATTCACCACATATCTCTTGATACTTCCTTTCTTGTCGAGAGCTGCAAGAGAATGACTGGGAGTGGCAGTTAGGGGAGGAGCTATATAGACAGCTCTGCTGTGGGTGTCCTCTTGCAGCTTCCTGTTGGGAAGGAGAATATCCCACAAGTAATGGATGAATCCGTGGACTGGATACACCTTACAAGAGAAAGTAGATCCCTTAGGCTTAAGCTTCTTATCCTGTGGTAGGAAATCTCCCTTGCCTCCCGTAACCGTGGATATGATCACGTCCAATCCTGGACCGAACAAGATCTTTCCCTGAAATGGAAGGGATAGCAGTCTAGACTTAGGGGTCATGTCCGCAGACCATGAAGGCTAATACAGAAAAACCTGACACCTTAGTGTTCAGGTGAATAATTTGCATATTGGCACCACAAATAAAAGAATTAGCGACCCTCAAGGCCTTAATTCTCTCCTGTATCTCGTCGAGGGGAGTCTCCCTCTCGACCATGTCAGACAGAGCTTTGCACCAATAAGTCGCAGCTCCAGCAACCGCAGCTACCGCCGCTGAAGAACAAACCCTGTATGTTGAAACATCTTTCTTAACATGTTCTCTAACTTTTTATCCTTGGGCTCTTTAAACGACAAACTATCCTCAAGAGGAATCGTTGTCCGCTTCGGGAGCGTAGAGATAGCACCATGCACCTTAGGGACAGTCCCCCATAGCTCGAGCTGAGAGTCCGGGACGGGGATAAGCTTCTTAAAGGAAGAAGGGGAAAAGGAAAAACCTAATCTCTCCCATTCATTCTTAATAATGTTAGCCATTTTAACAGGAACCGGGAAGGTCTGAGGCACCACCCTGTCCTCATATACTTTATCAAGCTTAGGAATCAAAGGTTCCTCTGGCAGCTTCGGTTCCAGAACCTCGAGGGTAGCAAGCACTTGCTTCAGCAAAAAGCGCAAATTTTCCATCCTAAATCGAAAGTCAGGCTCCTCTGCAGTCGGAGCTTTAGATGACAGACTCCGACCCAGAAGGAACGTCCTCCGAAGAACCCAGAGGTAGAAGGCTCAGTAGTACTAGAGATCCTTTGCCATGACTTTATCAAGGCATGTGGAACATAGTTGAGCAGGCGGATCTACCGGAACCTCCTCACAAGAAACACAATTACTAGACTTAGTTGAAGAGGGAGTACCCTCTAACACGCCAGAGTCCTCCATAGCTTACGGCTTTATTACAGACTAGTTATAAATATAAAAAAATGGCACCTTTATAACCTCCAATGTCCGGGGCACTCACCGCCTCCTATGACCCGGACCACAGAAACCGTTTCGTCTCCTGCACCGCCGGTCAAGCAGGAAGTTGAGTAGGCCACACGCGATCAGAAGGAATGACTTGCAGGACCGTCCCTGCACTAGGGAGAAAACACGCCAAATCTGCCACACAAATACTCCTGGAAGTGAAACTAAAGTCCACTCATTGCCAGAGCCTCATCTCACACATGTCGCAGCAGTGACACAATAAACAATATTATGTATAAACCACTCCTGTTAAATAATCCCCCTACCAGGGATATTAACCCTTGATTCTATAACCCCTTAATGACCACAGCACTTTTCCATTTTCTGTCCGTTTGGGACCAAGGCTATTTTTACATTTTTGCGGTGTTTGTGTTTAGCTGTAATTTTCCTCTTACTCATTTACTGTACCCACACATATTATATACCGTTTTTCTCGCCATGAAATGGACTTTCTAAAGATACCATTATTTTCATCATATCTTATAATTTACTATGAAAAAAAATATAAAATATGAGGAAAAATTGAAAAAAAATACACTTTTTCTAACTTTGACCCCCAAAATCTGTTACATATCTACAACCACCAAAAAACACCTATGCTAAATAGTTTCTAAATTTTGTCCTGAGTTTAGAAATACCCAATGTTTACATGTTCTTTGCTTTTTTTGCAAGTTATAGGGCCATAAATACAAATAGCACTTTGCTATTTCCAAACCATTTTTTTTTCAAAATTAGCGCTAGCTACATTAGAACACTGATATCTTTCAGGAATCTCTGAATATCCATTGACATGTATATATTTTTTTTTAGTAGACAACCCAAAGTATTGATCTAGGCCCATTTTGGTATATTTCATGCCACCATTTCACCGCCAAATGCGATCAAATAAAAAAAATTGTTCACTTTTTCACAATTTTTTTCACAAACTTTAGGTTTCTCACTGAAATTATTTACAAACAGCTTGTGCAATTATGGCACAAATGGTTGTAAATTCTTCTCTGGGATCCCCTTTGTTCAGAAATAGCAGACTTATATGGCTTTGGTGTTGCTTTTTGGTAATTAGAAGGCCACTAAATGCCACTGCGCACCACACGTGTATTATGCCCAGCAGCGAAGGGGTTAATTAGGGAGCATGTAGGGAGCTTTTTGGGGTAATTTTAGCTTTAGTGTAGTAGACAACCCCAAGTATTGATCTAGGCCCATTTTGGTATATTTCATGCCACCATTTCACCGCCAAATGCGATCAAATTAAAAAAAACGTTAAATTTTTCACAATTTTAGGTTTCTCACTGAAATCATTTACAAACAGCTTGTGCAGTTATGGCACAAATGGTTGTAAATGCTTCTCTGGGATCCCCTTTGTTCAGAAATAGCAGACATATATGGCTTTGGCGTTCCTTTTTGGTATTTAGAAGGCAGCTAAATGCCGCTGCGCATCACACGTGTATTATGGCTAGCAGTGAAGGGGTTAATTAGGTAGCTTGTAGGGAGCTTGCAGGGTTAATATCACATTTAGTGTAGAGCTCAGCCTCCCACCTGAAACATCAGGCTCTCTTCCCTCCCCCACAATTGTCCCCGCCATCTTAAGTACTGGCAGAAAGTCTGCCAGTACTAAAATAAAAGCTATATTTGTTGTTTTTTTGTGTTTTTTAAAAAGCATATTTGCATATGCTGCTGTGTACTATCCCCCCCTTAGCCCCCAACCTCACTGATCCCCCCCAAACAGCTCTATAACCCTCCCACTCTAACTTAATCTGCGCCATCTTGGGTACTGGCAGCTGTCTGCCAGTACCCAGTTTAGAAGAAAATATGTTTTTTTTTTAATTTTTATTAAAATTTTCTGTAGTGTAGCTTCCCCCCACACAAAACCAACCCCCCATCCCTCCAAGATCTCTTTTTGTGCTTTTGCACAAACAAGATTTGAGCATTTTTTCCTAACAATATTTTCCATAGTGTAGCGGTTCCCACCCGCTCCCGCCCGTGCACGCGCCCGCCCGCCAACCTCCGTGCACGCACGCGCCCCCGCCCCCTAACAGTCCCGCCTCCGATCCCGCCCCCTTGATGTCACAGGACACACCGATGGCCGCCCACCCGCCTCCCACCCACCAACGATACCGGCCATCGATGTCCGGTGCAGAGAGGGCCACAGAGTGGCTCTCTCTGCATCGGATGGCCATGTAAGGTTATTGCAGGATGCCTCCATATCGAGGCATCACTGCAATAACCGGAAAGCAGCTGGAAGCGAGCAGGATCGCTTCCAGCTGCTTTCCACACCGAGGACGTGCAGGGTACGTGCTCAGGCGTTAACTACCTTTTTTTTGAGGACGTACCCTGCACGTCCTCGGTCATTAAGGGGATAAAGATAAAAGGTATCACACTGTGACCCTGTCTTCTGCTTTATCATTATGTGTATAAAAAAATGAAACAATCTTACCAGAATCTATGCCGTGGAACAGGAACACGGCCTCTCAAGTGTGACAGTGTAGTAGCATCGCTCCTGACATGGACTTGAGTGTAGAAAGCAGGCAGCGAAACTCGTCAACGCCGATTGCTTAGGAGCTGTTAAAATGAGTCGGGATGGTTTCGCAGAAAGACTCTCCCTGCATCTCAGGACTCTAACTTTCACCCAAGCTCTAACTGAGAGGCTGACAGGACTACTTAAAACTCCAGTCCCATCCCGAAGAGTAGTACCCTCCATAAGAGACTACTCCGAAATCTTCTGACACTTCTCTGCCAACCTCCTGTGACGAAAGGCAAAGAATGACTGGGGGAGGTATTTAAGCCTTTGGTTGGGGTGTCTTTGCCTCCTCCTGGTGGCCAGGTTCAGTATTTCCCACAAGTAATGAATGAAGCAGTGGACTCTCCTCCCCTTTAGATGGAAATTTGTATTTCTTTCATGTAATTGGTAATTGGAGTCCATGAGCTAGTGACGTATGGGATATACAATCCTACCAGGAGGGGCAAAGTTTCCCAAACCTCAAAATGCCTATAAATACACCCCTCACCACACCCACAATTCAGTTTTACAAACTTTGTCTCCTATGTAGGTGGAGTTTGTGCTAAGATTTCTACATTGATATGCGCTTCTTAGCATTTTGAAGCCCGATTCCTCTCAGAGTACAGCGAATGTCAGAGGGATGTGAAGGGAGTATCATCTATTGAATGCAATGGTTTTCCTCACGGGAAATCTATTTCATAGGTTCTCTGTTATCGGTCGTAGAGATTCATCTCCTACCTCCCTTTTCAGATCGACGATATACTCTCATAAACCATTACCTCTACTGATAACTGTTTCAGTACTGGTTTGGCCATCTGCTATATGTGGATGGGTGTCTTTTTGGTATGTTTTTTATTACTTAAGACACCCCAGCTATGGTTTGGCACTTTATGCATTTATATAAAGTCCTAAATATATGTATTGTCCTTGTGCAGACTGTCAGTTTCATATTTGGGAAAATAAACATATTAAGAAATATTTTTTCTTACCTGGGGTTTAGTCTTTTTTCAAATTGACTACATTTTTCTTGCAAATTGCGGGCAGTATTAGGCCTGCGGGTGCGCCAAATGCTATTCCTGGCGCAATAATTTTTTGGCGCAAAAGTACGTCCGTTGACGCAAGTTCGTCATTTCTGGCGTCGTAGTTGACGCCGAGTCCTTACACAGGGTTGCGTCGTTAGTGACGCGAGTGTGTCATTTCCGGATGTTGTTGGCGCCAAAAAATGTTCAGTTACGTTGTGTGTCATACTTGGCGCCAAAAATTTTCATTAATTTAATACCCCATTGCTATTTGCCTCTTGCCTTTTTCTATGTCAGAGGGCTATGCTATTTGCATTTTTTCCCATTCCTGAACCTGTCATATAAGGAAATTGATAATTTTGCTTTATATGTTGTTTTCTCTTTTACATTTTGCAAGATGTCTCAATCTGATCCTGTCTCAGAAGTATCTGTTGGAACTTTGCTGCCTGACATCGGTTCTACCAAAGCTAAGTGCATTTATTGTAAGATTGTGGAAATTATGTCTCCGAATGTCTTTTGTAATAGTTGTCATGATAAACTTTTACATGCAGATAATGTGTCCATCAGTAATAGTACATTTCCGGTTGCAGTTCCTTCAACTTCTAATGTACATGATATACCTATGAATTTTAAAGAATTTGTTACTGATTCTATTCAGAAGGCTTTGTCTGAATTTCCGCCTTCTAATAAACGTAAAAGGTCTTTTAAAACTTCTCATAAAGTTGATGAAATTTCAAATGACCGATAACATAATGATTTATCCTCCTCTGATGAGGATCTATCTGATGCAGAAGATCCATCCTCAGATATTGACACTGACAAATCTACTTATTTATTTAAAATAGAGTATATTCGTTCTTTGTTAAAAGAAGTTTTAATTACTTTGGATATTGAGGAAGCCAGTCCTCTTGACGTTAAGACTAGTAAGCGTTTAAATGCTGTTTTTAAACCTCCTGTGGTTACTCCAGAGGTTTTTACTATTCCTGATGCTATTTCTGATATGATTTCTAAGGAATGGAATAAGCCGGGTACGTTTTTAATTCCTTCTTCAAGGTTTAAAAAATTGTATCCTTTACCAGCAATTTCAATAGAGTTTTGGGAAAAGATCCCCAAAGTTGATGGGGCTATTTCTACTCTTGCTAAACGTACCACTATTCCTATGGAAGATAGTACTTCTTTTAAAGATCATTTAGATAGGAAACTTGAATCTTATCTAAGGAAAGCCTATTTATATTCAGGTCATCTTCCAAGGCCTGCAAATTCTTTGGCTGATGTTGCGGCTGCATCAACTTTTTGGTTAGAGAATTTAGCGCAACAAGAATTGGATTCTGACATATCTAGCATTGTTCGCTCATTGCAACATGCTAATCATTTTATTTGTGATGCCATTTTTGATATTATCAAAATTGATGATAGATCCATGTCTTTAGCTATTTTAGCTAGAAGAGCTTTGTGACTTAAATCTTGGAATGCTGATATGACATCTAAGTCTAGATTGCTATCTCTTTCTTTCCAAGGTAATAATTTATTTGGTTCTCAGCTGGATTCTATTATTTCAACTGTTACTGGGGGGAAGGGAGTTTTTTTGCCTCAGGATAAAAGACCTAAGGGTAAATCTAAGGCTTCTAATCGTTTTCGTTCCTTTCGTCAAAATAAGGAACAAAAACCAAATCCTAACCACAAGGAATCTGTTTCCAACTGAAAGCCTTTCTCAAATTGGAATAAATCCAAGCCTTTTAAGAAACCAAAGTCAGCCCCTAAGTCTGCATGAAGGTGCGGCCCTCATTCCAGCTCAGCTGGTAGGGGGCAGATTAAGGTTTTTCAAGGATGTTTGGATAAATTCTGTCCAAAATCAATGGATTCAGAGCATTGTCTCTCAGGGGTACCGAATAGGATTCAGAGTAAGACCTCTTGTGAGATTTTCTCTCGCGCATCCCAGCAAATCCAGTAAAAGCTCAGGCTTTCCTGAAATGTGTTTCAGACCTGGAGTTATCAGGGGTAATCATGCCAGTTCCTTTTCAGGAACAAGGTCTGGGGTTTTATTCAAATCTATTCATTGTCCCAAAGAAGGAAAATTCATTCAGACCAGTTCTGGATCTGAAAATTTTGAATCGTTATGTAAGAGTACCAACTTTAAAATTTTTGACTATAAGGACTATTCTGCGTTTTGTTCAGCAAGGGTATTAGTTCCTGAGATTCTCTTTTCTAGACAAGCATTACCAATTTGTTGCTCTTCCATTTGGCCTAGCAACAGCTCCATGAATCTTTTCAAAGGTTCTCGGTGCCCTACTCTCTGTAATCAGAAAGCAGGGTATTGCAGTGTTTCCTTATTTGGACAATATCTTGGTACTAGCTCAGTCTTTACGTTCTGCAAAATCTCACACGAATCAACTAGTGTTGTTTCTTCGAAAACATGGTTGGAGGATCAATTTAGCAAAAAGTTTCTTGATTCCTCAGACAAGGGTCACCTTTTTAGGTTTCCAGATAGATTCAGTGTCCATGACTGTCTCTAACAGACAAGAGACGTTTGAAATTGGTTGCAGCCTGTCGGCACCTTCAGTCTCAGTCATTCCCTTCAGTGGCTATGTGCATGGAAGTTTTAGGTCTCATGACTGCAGCATCGGACGCGATTCCTTTTGCTAGTTTTCACATGAGACCTCTCCAGCTTTGTATGCTGAATCAATGGTGCAGGGATTATACAAAGATATCACAATTAATATCCTTAAATCCCAATGTTCGACACTCTCAGATGTGGTGGTTAAATCACCAGCGTTTAGATCAAGGGGCTTCTTTTGTTCGCCCAACCTGGACTGTGATCACTACAGATGCAAGTCTTTCAGGTTGGGGAGCTGTTTGGGGATCTCTGACAGCACAAGGGGTTTGGAAATCTCAAGAGGCGAGATTACCAATCAATATTTTAGAACTCCGTGCAATTCTCAGAGCTCTTCAGTTTTGGCCTCTGTTGAAGAGAGAACCGTTCATTTGTTTTCAGACAGACAATATCACAACAGTGGCATATGTCAATCATCAGGGTGGGACTCACAGTCCCCAAGCTATGAAAGAAGTATCTCTGATACTTGCTTGGGCGGAATCCAGTTCCTGTCTAATTTCTGAGGTTCATATCCCAGGTGTAGACAATTGGGAGGCGGATTATCTCAGCCGTCAGACTTTACATCCGGGGGAATGGTCCCTCCATCCAGATGTGTTTTCTCAGATTGCTCAGATGTGGGGTCTTCCAGAGATAGATCTGATGGCCTCTCATCTAAACAAGAAACTTCCCAGATACCTGTCCAGGTATTTTCATGCGGAAGCAGTGGATGCACGGACACTTCCTTGGTGTTATCATCCTGCTTATATTTTCCAGCCTCTAGTTCTTCTTCCAAGAGTGATCTCCAAAATCATCATGGAACAATCGTTTGTGTTGCTGGTGGCTCCAGCATGGCCTCACAGGTTTTGGTATGCGGATCTTGTTCAGATGTCCAGTTGGAAACCTTGGCCACTTCCATTAAGGCCGGACCTACTATCTCAAGGTCCGTTTTTCCATCAGGATCTCAAATCATTAAATTTGAAGGTATGGAAATTGAACGCTTAGTGCTAAGTCATAGAGGTTTCTCTGACTCAGTGATTAATACTATGTTACAAGCTCGTAAATCTGTCTCTAGAAAGATTTATTATCGAGTTTGGAAGACTAACATTTCATGGTTTTCTTCTCATAAATTCTCCTGGCATTCTTTTAGAATTCCTAGAATTTTACAGTTTCTTCAGGATGGTTTGGAAAAGGGTTTTGTCTGCAAGTTCTTTGAAGGGACAAATCTCTGCTCTTTCTGTTTTATTTCACATAAAGATTGCTATACTTCCTGATATTCACTGTTTTGTACAGGTTTTAGTTCGTATTAAGCCTGTCATTAAATCAATCTCTCCTCCTTGGAGTCTTAATTTGGTTTTGAGGGCATTACAGGCTCCTCCATTTGAGCCTATGCATTCTTTGGACATTAAACTACTTTCTTGGAAAGTGTAGTTCCTTTTGACCATCTCTTCTGCTAGAAGAGTTTCTGAGCTATCTGCTCTTTCTTGTGAATCTCCTTTTCTGATTTTTCATCAGGATAAGGCGGTTTTGCGGACTTCATTTAAATTTTTACCTAAGGTTGTGAATTCTAACAACATTAGTAGAGAAATTGTTGTCCCTTCCTTGTGTCCTAATCCTAAGAATTCTTTTGAGAGATCTTTACATTCTTTGGATGTGGCGAGAGCTTTGAAATATGTTGAAGCTACTAAAGATTTCAGGAAGGCTTCTAGTCTATTTGTTATATTTTCTGGTCCTAGGAAAGGTCAGAAGGCCTCTGCTATTTCCTTGGCTTCTTGGTTAAAGCTTTTGATTCATCAAGCTTATTTGGAGTCGGGTCAGGCCCCACCTTAGAGAATTACAGCTCATTCTACTAGATCAGTCTCCACTTCATGGGCTTTTAAGAATGAAGCTTCAGTTGATCAGATTTGCAAAGCGGCAACTTGGTCCTCTTTGCATACATTTACTAAATTCTACCGTTTTGATGCATTTGCTTCTTCAGAAGCAGTTTTTGGTAGAAAAGTTCTTCAGGCAGCTGTTTCAGTTTGATTATTCTGCTGATGTTTTAAGATATTTTGGGTTGTGGATTATTTTTTCAGCGGAAAATGGCTGTTGTTTATTTTTATCCCTCCCTCTCTAGTGACTCTTGAGTGGAGTTCCACATCTTGGGTATTGATATCCCATACGCCACTAGCTCATGGACTCTTGCCAATTACATGAAAGAAAACATAATGTAAGAATTTACCTGATTTATTAATTTCTTTCATATTGGCAAGAGTCCATGAGGCCCACCCTTTTTATGGTGGTTATGATTTTTTTGTCTAAAGCACAATTATTTCCAAATTAGTTTGTTGATGCTTTCTACTCCTTTCTTTATCACCCCACTACTTGGCTATTCGTTAAACTGAATTGTGGGTGTGGTGAGGGGTGTATTTATAGGCATTTTGAGGTTTGGGAAACTTTGCCCCTCCTGGTAGGATTGTATATCCCATACGTCACTAGCTCATGGACTCTTGCCAATATGAAAGAAATTAATTTATCAGGTAAATTCTTACATAAATTATGTTTTATAAGTACAAAATACAAAGTGTAATTGTTGTTTTATCGTAAAATGTACAGAACATGGGCAAATATGAAATTGTCTCTCTAATCCCAGTGTAATTATCTAAATATTTCCACCTTACAGATCTCGCTGTTTTTTCTCACAAACTAAAATACACAAAAATACTTAAATACTCGAATAGAAAAACACACGTAAAGGAAAATAGAGGTGATTGTAAGATGTTATACACAGAAAGCAGCGTAATGCGTTTTTTTGATGCAGGATTTAATTTATAACGTGCGCCCCCTGCTCACTACTAACCCAGTGAAGTTTCCCTTTTCATGGGACTCCAATTACTTTCTATAGGAGACATCTCACCACTCGCAGGAACTGAAACTTTTTAAAGATAATTCCACAAGACCTGCGAGGGTCGGCATGAAAAGACGGTGTATGATCCGGCGAAATTTAGATAATCAGACCCAAAATGTGATCGGCTAGTACCCAGTAGTGCATTGCTGCATTTTCAACAAACAATACCAAGAGAATGTAGCAAACTTAATAGAATTAAATTGTTTAAAATTGTTTCTGAATCTGAATCATGAAAACAAATTATGGATTTGCTAAGATCTTAGAGAGCGGATCTACTACAGGAATCAGAGTACGAGAATATCAGGACGGAGTGAGCCGCTGCTTACTTCTACAATTAGATCCTCATGAAGGATACACGAGCACATCGCTAGTCTCATGTCCCTCCAACTTTAAAAATTAAGATATTTCCAGCCTAACCCTGCTTCATATCTACTTGTAACAAGCCTAACCCTGCTACATATCTACTTGTGTAGCAAGCCTAGCTCTGCTACATATCTACTTGTGTAACAAGCCTAACCCTGCTTCATATCTACTTGTGTAACAAGCCTAACCCTGCTTCATATCTACTTGTGTAACAAGCCTAACCCTGCTTCATATCTACTCGTGTAACAAGCCCAACCCTGCTACATATCTACTTGTGTAACAAGCCCAACCCTGCTACATATCTACTTGTGTAACAAGCCTAACCCTGCTACATATCTATTTGTGTAACAAGCCTAACCCTGCTTCATATCTACTAGTGTAACAAGCCTAACGCTGCTTCATATCTACTCGTGTAACAAGCCTAACCCTGCTATATATCTACTTGTGTAACAAGCCTAACCCTGCTACATATCTACCCATGTAACAAGCCTAACCCTGCTACATATCTACCCGTGTAACAAGCCTAACCCTGCTACATATCTACCCGTGTAACAAGCCTAACCCTGCTACATATCTACTTGTGTAACAAGCCTAACCCTGCTTCATATCAACTTGTGTAACAAGCCTAACCTTGCTTCATATCTACTTGTAACAAGCCTAACACTGCTTCATATCTACTTGTGTAACAAGCCTAACCCTGCTTCATATCTACTTGTGTAACAAGCCTAACCCTGCTTCATATCTACTTGTAATAAGCCTAACCCTGCTACATATCTACTTGTGTAACAAGCCTAACCCTGCTACATATCTACTTGTGTAACAAGCCTAACCCTGCTACATATCTACTTGTGTAACAAGCCTAGCCCTGCTACATATCTACTCGTATAACAAGCCTAACCCTGCTACATATCTACTTGTGTAACAAGCCTAACCCTGCTTCATATCTACTTGTGTAACAAGCCTAACCCTGCTACATATCTACTTGTGTAACAAGCCTAACCCTGCTTCATATCTACTTGTGTAACAAGCCTAACCCTGCTACATATCTACTTGTGTAACAAGCCTAACCCTGCTTTATATATACTTGTGTAACAAGCCTAACCCTGCTACATATCTACTTGTAACAAGCCTAAACCTGCTTCATATCTACTCGTGTAATAAGCCTAACCTATCATTTCTACTTGAGTAACAAGCTTAACCTTGCTTCATATTTACTGGTTTAACAAGCATAACCCTGCTTCATATCTACTTGTGTAACAAGCCTAACCTTCCATCATTTCTACTTGTGTAACAAGCCTAGATTGTCTCCTCCAAATACGTCAAGTGGTGGGGAGTTTAGCTATTGAATAACAATTTCAGCAAACAAAGTCAAAATGTATTCAAAACATACTCTGTAATTATAAGGTTTTTACAGTAACCTAATATACTAAGTGTTTACTGACGCATTAAAGGGACAGTCTACTTCAGAATTGTTATTGCTTAAAAAGATAGATAATCCCTTTATTACCCATTCCCCAGTTTTGCACAACCAACACTGTTATATTAACACACTTTTTACTTTTATTTTTCCTGTGATTACCATGTATCTAAACCTCTAAAGATTTATTTCAGTGCTATTTACAGACTTGCAGTTTTGCCAATCAGTGCCGACTCTTAAATAACTCCAAGGGAGTGAGCACAATATTAAAGATCATTGTCTATTAACATGTAACAGAGGATATTTCACATGCACTACAGTTTTACAAATGAACATTATTGTCCGTCACACAGCCAGTAATCAGTCAGAATACTGAGATTTTAATCAGGTTCAATATGAATTTTAAACCTTTTCAGGAGAGGCAAAAAAACAAACCTAGGAAACATCTGTAACAGGACACTAAGTAGCGCTCGTTGTTACTGGGATTTATGTAGCTGTATAGAACACACCCACCTGCCAGTCTGAGAAGCCATCACTGCATTAATTGTGTCCACTCCGATCCCCATGATGTTAATAATCGCTTGTCCTGCCTCTGTGCTGGTCAAGCTGAAGATGCACAGCTGCTGTAGACTAGGGGCAGAGCTGAAACACACGAGGGGGACACGCGATGCATTAGAGATATCAGTCCCAAACGAATTCAATACAGCACGTCATTTCTAAATTATCCACAACATAAAACACTGTGTTTAAGCTCTGCAAAGGGGTTAAACACACAGGTAAAGTCCTGCTTGGGAGCTACAGGCTGGGCAGCTAATCACAAGTGTAGTCACACAACTCTGCCAATCCCCAGCTATGTATTGCTGTTCTCAAATGAGACTTTACCTATGTGTTTAATAAACACATTATTATGGAAGGTGAGTAATGCAAGAATCGCAGGCACTAACATATTAGTGTGCCCCTAAAGAGACATAAAACCCAAAAATGTTTTCTTTCATGGAGTGCACTGACCTGACAAAGAGGGGGAGCCTCAAAACGTGTTGTCTTTTGTCATATAGTCTGGCCAAACTTAAAGGGATATGAAACCCAAACATTTCTACTTAAAGGGACACTCAATCAATATTAAACTCTCATGATTCAGATAGAGCAGCCATTTTAAACAACTTTCCAATTTACTTCCATTAACAAAATGTGCACAGTATTTTTATGTCACCAGCTCCTACTGAGCATGTGCAAGAATAAGTGTATATGCATTTGTGAATGGCTGATGGCTGTCACATGGTACGTGTATGCATTTGTGATTGGCTGATGGCTGTCACATGGTACAGGGGGAGTTGAAAAAGAACTTTTAAAATTGTCAGAAAAAAACAAAATTTATGCTTACCTGATAAATTCCTTTCTCCTGTAGTGTGGTCAGTCCACGGGTCATCATTACTTCTGGGATATTAACTCCTCCCCAACAGGAAGTGCAAGAGGATTCACCCAGCAGAGCTGCTATATAGCTCCTCCCCTCTACGTCACCTCCAGTCATTCGACCAAGGACCAACGAGAAAGGAGAAGCCAAAGGGTGTAGTGGTGACTGGAGTATAATTCAAATTTTTTTTACCTGCCATAAAAAACAGGGCGGGCCGTGGACTGACCACACTACAGGAGAAAGGAGTTTATCAGGTAAGCATAAATTTTGTTTTCTCCTGTTAAGTGTGGTCAGTCCACGGGTCATCATTACTTCTGGGATACCAATACCAAAGCTAAAGTACACAGATGACGGGAGGGACAGGCAGGCTCTTTATACGGAAGGAACCACTGCCTGAAGAACCTTTCTCCCAAAAACAGCCTCCGAAGAAGCAAAAGTGTCAAATTTGTAAAATTTGGAAAAAGTATGAAGAGAAGACCAAGTTGCAGCCTTGCAAATCTGTTCAACAGAAGCCTCATTCTTAAAGGCCCAAGTGGAAGCCACAGCTCTAGTAGAATGTGCTGTAATTCTTTCAGGAGGCTGCTGTCCAGCAGTCTCATAGGCTAACCGTATTATGCTACGAAGCCAAAAAGAGAGAGAGGTAGCCGAAGCTTTTTGACCTCTCCTCTGACCAGAATAAACGACAAACAGGGAAGACGTTTGTCGAAAATCCTTAGTTGCCTGTAGATAAAATTTTAGGGCACGAACTACATCTAGATTGTGTAGCAGACGTTCCTTCTTCGAAGAAGGATTAGGACACAAAGATGGAACCACAATCTCTTGATTGATATTCCTGTTAGTGACCACCTTAGGTAGGAACCCAGGTTTAGTACGCAGAACTACCTTGTCTGAATGAAAAATCAGATAAGGAGAATCACAATGTAAGGCAGATAACTCAGAGACTCTACGAGCCGAGGAAATCACCATTAAAAACAGAACTTTCCAAGATAACAGCTTGATATCAATGGAATGAAGGGGTTCAAATGGAACACCCTGTAAAACATTAAGAACTAAGTTCAAACTCCATGGTGGAGCAACAGTTTTAAACACAGGCTTGATCCTAGCTAAAGCCTGACAAAAAGCTTGAACGTCCGGAACTTCTGACAGACGTTTGTGTAAAAGAATGGACAGAGCTGAAATCTGTCCCTTTAAGGAACTAGCGGATAAACCCTTTTCTAAACCTTCTTGTAGAAAAGACAATATCCTTGGAATCCTAACCTTACTCCATGAGTAACTCTTGGATTCGCACCAATATAAGTATTTGCGCCATATCTTATGGTAAATCTTTCTGGTAACAGGCTTCCTAGCCTGTATTAAGGTATCAATAACTGACTCAGAAAAACCACGTTTTGAAAAAATCAAGCGTTCAATTTCCAAGCAGTCAGCTTCAGAGAAATTAGATTTTGATGTTTGAAGGGACCCTGGATCAGAAGGTCCTGTTTCAGAGGTAGAGACCAAGGTGGACAGGATGACATGTCCACTAGATCTGCATACCAAGTCCTGCGTGGCCATGCAGGCGCTATTAGAATCACTGATGCTCTCTCCTGTTTGATTCTGGCAATCAATCGAGGAAGCATCGGGGAGGGTGGAAACACATAAGCCATCCCGAAGGTCCAAGGTGCTGTCAAAGCATCTATCAGAACCGCTCCCGGATCCCTGGATCTGGACCCGTAACGAGGAAGCTTGGCGTTCTGTCGAGACGCCATGAGATCTATCTCTGGTTTGCCCCAACGTCGAAGTATTTGGGCAAAGACCTCCGGATGAAGTTCCCACTCCCCCGGATGAAAAGTCTGACGACTTAAGAAATCCGCCTCCCAGTTCTCCACTCCCGGGATGTGGATTGCTGACAGGTGGCAAGAGTGAGACTCTGCCCAGCGAATTATCTTTGATACTTCCATCATTGCTAGGGAGCTTCTTGTCCCTCCCTGATGGTTGATGTAAGCTACAGTCGTGATGTTGTCCGACTGAAACCTGATGAACCCCCGAGTTGTTAACTGGGGCCAAGCCAGAAGGGCATTGAAAACTGCTCTCAATTCCAGAATGTTTATTGGTAGGAGACTCTCCTCCTGATTCCATTGTCCCTGAGCCTTCAGAGAATTCCAGACAGCGCCCCAACCTAGTAGGCTGGCGTCTGTTGTTACAATTGTCCAGTCCGGCCTGCTGAATGGCATCCCCCTGGACAGATGTGGCCGAGAAAGCCACCATAGAAGAGAATTTCTGGTCTCTTGATCCAGATTCAGAGTAGGGGACAAGTCTGAGTAATCCCCATTCCACTGACTTAGCATGCACAATTGCAGCGGTCTGAGATGTAGGCGTGCAAAGGGTACTATGTCCATTGCCGCTACCATTAAGCCGATCACCTCCATGCATTGAGCTACTGACGGGTGTTGAATGGAATGAAGGACGCGGCATGCATTTTGAAGCTTTGTTAACCTGTCTTCTGTCAGGTAAATCTTCATTTCTACAGAATCTATAAGAGTCCCCAAGAAGGGAACTCTTGTGAGTGGAAAGAGAGAACTCTTCTTTTCGTTCACCTTCCATCCATGCGACCTTAGAAATGCCAGTACTAACTCTGTATGAGACTTGGCAGTTTGAAAGCTTGAATCAGAATGTCGTCTAGGTACGGAGCTACCGAAATTCCTCGCGGTCTTAGTACCGCCAGAAGAGCACCCAGAACCTTTGTGAAGATTCTTGGAGCCGTAGCCAATCCGAATGGAAGAGCTACAAACTGGTAATGCCTGTCTAGAAAGGCAAACCTTAGATACCAGTAATGATCTTTGTGAATCGGTATGTGAAGGTAAGCATCCTTTAAATCCACTGTGGTCATGTACTGACCCTTTTGGATCATGGGTAAAATTGTCCGAATAGTTTCCATTTTGAACGATGGAACTCTTAGGAATTTGTTTAGGATCTTTAAATCCAAGATTGGCCTGAAAGTTCCCTCTTTTTTGGGAACCACAAACAGATTTGAGTAAAACCCTTGTCCTTGTTCCGACCGCGGAACCGGATGGATCACTCCCAATAATAAAAGATCTTGTACGCAGCGTAGAAATGCCTCTTTCTTTATTTGGTTTGTTGACAACCTTGACAGATGAAATCTCCCTCTTGGGGGAGAGGATTTGAAGTCCAGAAGGTATCCCTGAGATATGATCTCTAACGCCCAGGGATCCTGGACATCTCTTGCCCAAGCCTGGGCGAAAAGAGAAAGTCTGCCCCCCACTAGATCCGTTCCCGGATCGGGGGCCCTCAATTCATGCTGTCTTAGGGGCAGCAGCAGGTTTCCTGGCCTGCTTGCCCTTGTTCCAGGACTGGTTAGGTCTCCAGCCTTGTCTGTAGCGAGCAACAGCTCCTTCCTGTTTTGGTGCAGAGGAAGTTGATGCTGCTCCTGCTTTGAAATTACGAAAGGAACGAAAATTAGACTGTCTAGCCTTAGGTTTGGCTCTGTCTTGAGGCAGGGCATGGCCTTTACCTCCTGTAATGTCAGCGATAATTTCTTTCAACCCGGGCCCGAATAAGGTCTGCCCTTTGAAAGGTATATTAAGCAATTTAGATTTAGAAGTAACGTCAGCTGACCAGGATTTTAGCCACAGTGCTCTGCGCGCCTGAATGGCGAATCCGGAATTCTTAGCCGTAAGTTTAGTTAAATGTACTACGGCATCCGAAATAAATGAGTTAGCTAACTTAAGGGCTTTAAGCTTGTGTGTAATCTCATCTAATGGAGCTGATTCCCTCGTTGTTTGGTGAAATATGTTCAATTTGTACAGATTGACTTTTATTTAAAGTAGCATCAATGCAGTTAGTACATACATTTCTATTGGGCTCCACTTTGGCTTTAGCACATATAGCACAGATATCTTCCTCTGAATCAGACATGTTTAACACACTAGCAAATAAACTAGCAACTTGGAAATACGTTTCAAGTAATTTACTATAATATGAAAACGTACTGTGCCTATAAGAAGCACAGAAAAAGTTATGACAGTTGAAAATTAATAAACTGAAAAGTTATAGCATCAAATCTTTGTAAAAAACACAATTTTAGCAAAGGATTGCTCCCATTAGCAAAGGATAACTAACCCTGATAGCAGAAAAAAAAAAAAAAAAAAAAAAATACAGAAATAAACGTTTTTAATCACAGTCAACTACAATCTCACAGCTCTGCTGTGAGTGATTACCTCCCTCAAAACAAGTTTTGAAGACCCCTGAGTTCTGTAGAGATGAACCGGATCATGCAGGGAAGACAAACTTCTGACTGAATTTTTTGATGCGTAGCAAAAGCGCCAAAAAAGGCCCCTCCCCCTCATACACAACAGTGAGAGAGATCAGTAAACTGTCATAAATTAAATAAAACGACTGCCAAGTGGAAAAAAATAGTGCCCAAAACATTTTTTCACCCAGTACCTCAGAAAATTAAACGATTTTACATGCCAGCAAAAAACGTTTAACATTAAATAAATTAAGTGTTATTAAAAAGCCTGTTGCTAGTCCCTGCAAATTAGGCTAAAGTCTTATGCATACAGTATAATTCCAGTGAAGTGCCATTCCCCAGAATACTGAAGTGTAAAATATACATACATGACAGCCTGATACCAGTTGCTGCTACTGCATTTAAGGCTGAGTTTACATTATATCGGTATGGCAGAATTTTCTCATCAATTCCATTGTCAGAAAATAATAAGCTGCTACATACCTCTTTGCAGATTAATCTGCCCGCTGTCCCCTGATCTGAAGTTTACCTCTCCTCAGATGGCCGAGAAACAGCAATATGATCTTAACTACGCCGGCTAAAATCATAGAAAAAACTCAGGTAGATTCTTCTTCAAATTCTACCAGAGAAGGAATAACACACTCCGGTGCTATTATAAAATAACAAACTTTTGATTGAAGGTATGAAACTAAGTATAATCACCACAGTCCTCTCACACATCCTATCTATTCGTTGGGTGCAAGAGAATGACTGGAGGTGACGTAGAGGGGAGGAGCTATATAGCAGCTCTGCTGGGTGAATCCTCTTGCACTTCCTGTTGGGGAGGAGTTAATATCCCAGAAGTAATGATGACCCGTGGACTGACCACACTTAACAGGAGAAAAATCTACTACTCATTTGAAGTTCAGACTAAGTGCTATTGCATTGTCTTGTTATCTTGCATTTGTTGATTACGCAAATCTACTGTGTTGACTGGTCCTTTAACATAATTCAGAAAGAGCATGCGATTTTAAACAACCGTCTCATGTAATCGCTTGGTATATTTTGTTGCAAGCAGGGATGTATGCTTAGGAGCACGTCTGAAACACTACACGGCAGCAGTTTTGCATGAATGTTATACATTTACAAGAGCACTAGATGGCAGCACAATGTCCTGTCATATAGTGATCCAGACACTTATCTAGGTATCTCTAACACAGAATGTCATAAGAACAAAGCAAATTTGATAATATTAGTGAATCGGAAACTTTCTTAAAATTGTATTTTCGGTCTGAGTCTCAAAATAAAATTTTTGGGTTTCATATCCCTTTAAGATAGTGGATAAGTATCCTTGTTCTTTTTGTATTTTGCAACATTGTTTTGATGTATTATGTTTTAATAAATATGATTGAGAGTCATCTATTGCTATTCAGACAGAAAGCTTCCAGTTTACTTATATTATGAAATTGACTTCATTCTCTCTATATTGTTTGTTGAAGATCTACCTAGGTAACAAAATTGCTGCCATATATTACTCCAGTCAAGTGCACACTACTACAGATTCCTACCTGCTTTTCAACAAAGGACACCAAGAGAACAGTCAATTTGATAATAGAAGTAAATGGGAAAGGGTTTTTTTTTTTTTTTACACTCTGAACCATGAAAAAGATTTTTGGATTTTATGTCCCTTTAAAAAAACAAATAAATAAATATGTTGAATCCAGTGAAAGTGAGTGGAGCCGTGGTAGAAAGTGGCTATGAGTGTCTGCTCACCTGGCATGGGGCTCTATATCGGGATTCAGGTTGAGAATGGCGTGTATGAACTTCAAGATTAAATACCCTGATAAAAGAACAGAGAGAACATCAGCCTCTCTCAGCGGTATATTGATACTTTAGCTACGAGGCGCAGTACGTTTTACATACCCAGCTTCTCTCTCACGCCGTGCGTGTTGTATCGCCACCTGTGATAATTAGGAAGCATTTCTCGTAGAACAAACAGGATGCAGGGTACCAGCCCTCGGCTCTGGGTACTGCCCAGCTGACCCTAGGGATACAGAAAGTAATAATGTACCAAATTGGAATCGCTAAATGATCCATCATTATTTGTTTAAACCACTTGACTTACCTTCACTAAAGTGGTAACCAAGTCCAGAAAGGAAATCGTGACACTGTAATCTCCCTGAGCCTGCTCAATTCCCAGAAGTGTGCCATATCCGCCAGCGTTCATTCCCTCTGTGCTGTGACAATGACAGGGTCACAATTCATTGTACAATTTACAGAAAATGGTAGCAATTAGTAGTACGTGCTAGG
This sequence comes from Bombina bombina, assembly GCF_027579735.1. Lineage (NCBI taxonomy): Eukaryota > Metazoa > Chordata > Amphibia > Anura > Bombinatoridae > Bombina > Bombina bombina. The sequence continues at coordinate 124,824,970 of NC_069510.1, forward strand.
CCCCTACGGATATACTTACTATATTGCAAGAGCACTACTTAAAGAATTGTGTATTAAAGTATCAAAAATATTAAAAACTACACTGCAGATATTTAATAATTTATACAGATTAAACAGAATATGTAGAGATGAATGTATGGGGATAAACTGATTTCATATAGGGCTATCCCTGATACACAAAGGAGGTGACTTCCTGATGAAGTTGGGGTAGCACATGAAACGCGTAAACTACCAAACAATATTTCCACAGCACTCACTTGATGTATATTTATTTTATAAAAGAATCATATCCAGGTTACAAGATGCAATGTTTCGGGTAGTGCACCCTTAGTCATGCCAATACCAGAAACGTTGCATCTTGTAACCTGGATATGATTCCTTAATAAAAGAAATATACATCAAGTGAATGCCGACATATTGTTTGGTGGATCTAGAGGAGAGCTTGGAAGTGAGATCTTGTCTTCATGTGCACTATTTGTTTGGACATTGCTGGTTTCCATTTGTTGAAATAGTACATGAAACGTGTAAAAGCAATCGACTGATGTTTGGGAGGTTTGCTTGCGTACGTTGCCAGCAGCATTGGTATATTGTCTTATTTTGTTTGAGACACTGAGATCGGGCCTGTATACTATAGCAAACTGAGAAATTAGTTTTACTAACTCAGTGAATTGGATTTTTTAGAAATTCTTCCTCTGCTGAACTATACATTTTTTTACTTATTGCAGGGAGCTGCCCAGAGCACCAATAAAGCAAATAGTGTACACAAGAATAACGGAGGTCTTGGTGGCCTGTCTGGTGAAGCTTCTTTTTACAAATTATTTGTGATTTTAAAAATCAGACAAAAAAAAAATTAAATTAAACTCATGATTCAGATAGAGCAACAATTAAAAAAACCAAAAACTTCCAAATGTACTTCTATTCAGTTTACTTACAGACCAGTAAAGAAACGCTTTATGTACGTATATAACCTATATCACAAGTCAGTCACTGTATTACATAACTATATAATTTATATAGTATCAGTTTACTTACAGACCAGTAAAGAAACGCTTTATGTACGTATATAACCTATATCACCAGTCAGTCACTGTATTACATAACTATATAATTTATATAGTATCAGTTTACTTACAGACCAGTAAAGAAACGCTTTATGTACGTATATAACCTATATCACCAGTCAGTCACTGTATTACATAACTATATAATTTATATAGCATCAGTTTACCTAAAGGACTAGTAAAGAAACGCTTTATGTACGTATATAACCTATATCACCAGTCAGTCACTGTATTACATAACTATATAATTTATATAGGATCAGTTTACCTAAAGGACTAGTAAAGAAACGCTTTATGTACGTATATAACTTATATCACCAGTCAGTCACTGTATTACATAACTATATAATTTATATAGTATCAGTTCACTCACAGACCAGTAAAGAACACTTTATGTACGTATATAACCTATATCACCAGTCAGTCACTGTATTACATAACTATATAATTTATTAGTATCAGTTTACCTAAAGGACTAGTACAGAAACGTTTTATGTACGCATATAACCTATATCACCAGTCAGTCACTGTATTACATAAATATATAATTTATATAGTATCAGTTTACTTACAGACCACTAAAGAAACACTTTATGTACGTATATAACCTATACCCCCAGTCAGTCACTGTATTACATAACTATATAATTTATATAGTATCAGTTTACTTACAGACCAGTAAAGAAACGCTTTATGTACGTATATAACCTATATCACCAGTCAGTCACTGTATTACATAAATATATAATTTATATAGTATCAGCTTACTTACAGACCAGTAAGAAACACTTTATGTACGTATATAACCTATATCACCAGTCAGTCACTGTATTACATAACTATATAATTTATATAGTATCAGTTTACTTACAGACCAGTAAAGAAACACTTTATGTACGTATATAACCTATATCACCAGTCAGTCACTGTATTACATAAATATATAATTTATATAGTATCAGTTTACTTACAGACCACTAAAGAAACGCTTTATGTACGTATATAACCTATATCACCAGTCAGTCACTGTATTACATAACTATATAATTTATATAGCATCAGTTTACCTAAAGGACTAGTAAAGAAACGCTTTATGTACGTATATAACCTATATCACCAGTCAGTCACTGTATTACATAACTATATAATTTATATAGCATCAGTTTACCTAAAGGACTAGTAAAGAAACGCTTTATGTACGTATATAACCTATATCACCAGTCAGTCACTGTATTACATAACCAACTATATAATTTATATAGGATCAGTTTACCTAAAGGACTAGTAAAGAAACGCTTTATGTACGTAAATAACCTTTATCACCAGTCAGTCACTGTATTACATAACTATATAATTTATATAGGATCAGTTTACTTACAGACCAGTAAAGAAACGCTTTATGTACGTATATAACCTATATCACCAGTCAGTCACTGTATTACATAACTATATAATTTATATAGCATCAGTTTACCTAAAGGACTAGTAAAGAAACGCTTTATGTACGTATATAACCTATATCACCAGTCAGTCACTGTATTACATAACTATATAATTTATATAGCATCAGTTTACCTAAAGGACTAGTAAAGAAATGCTTTATGTATGTATATAACCTATATCACCAGTCAGTCACTGTATTACATAACTATATAATTTATATAGTATCAGTTTACTTACAGACCAGTAAAGAAACGCTTTATGTACGTATATAACCTATATCACCAGTCAGTCACTGTATTACATATATATAATTTATATAGTATCAGTTTACCTAAAGGACTAGTAAAGAAACACTTTATATACGTAAATAACCTATATCACCAGTCAGTCACTGTATTACATATATAATGTATATAGTATCAGTTTACCTAAAGGACTAGTAAAGAAACACTTTATGTACGTAAATAACCTATACCCCCAGTCAGTCACTGTATTACATAACTATATAATTTATATAGTATCAGCTTACTTACAGACCAGTAAAGAAACGCTTTATGTACATATATAACCTACATCACCAGTCAGTCACTGTATTACATAAATAATTTATATAGTATCAGTTTACTTACAGACCAGTAAAGAAACACTTTATGTACGTATATAACCTATATCACCAGTCAGTCACTGTATTACATAACTATATAATTTATATAGTATCAGTTTACTTACAGACCAGTAAAGAAACGTTTTATGTACGTATATAACCTATATCACCAGTCAGTCACTGTATTACATAAATATATAATTTATATAGTATCAGTTTACCTAAAGGACCAGTAAAGAAACGCTTTATGTACGTATATAACCTATATCACCAGTCAGTCACTGTATTACATAACTATATAATTTATTAGTATCAGTTTACCTAAAGGACTAGTACAGAAACATTTTATGTACGTATATAACCTATATCACCAGTCAGTCACTGTATTACATAAATATTAGAGCTGCGCATCTTCACCTGTCTCACGATTCGATTCGATTACGATTATCATCGTAACGATTCGATACGATTCGATTCTACGATGCATCGCGATGCATCACGATTACTGCACTATTTCTGCCCAATTTTTAAATTTTTCAGAAAAAAAAATTCAAGAAGTCAAAGTATTGAAATAAACTCTTTTTTTATTTTATTAGCTCAAAAAAGGACACTCTTCCTGTGGCAAAGTCTGAACACAGCAGACAACAACAGTTTATAGAACAGTAAATACTAAATGGCAATTGTTGTATTGGTTTGGAAACAATATTATGGCATCAAACTGTAGTTACAGAGTACGTAGTGTAAAAAGTGCAGTGCTCACAGTGTACTTCTTCAGTAAAAGAAAATATTTAAATGTATATATTATATATTAGTAAGTAGTACACTATACACTTGTAAAGAAACATGAACAACAAATAAATGTCTAACCTATCTATGTTGGTTTTAATTTAATTTCTTTACTTACTTAGTAATAATAATATAATAGACATTAAATTAAAACCCAAATAGATAGGTTAAGCTTAAGTTACCACCATAATACCTTATTTGTGTGAAAATTGTCCTCAGAAAACAAAACATAAATCCCTTATAGGTACAAAATTACAGGTGCAGTCCACTGTGCCTTCATGACTGTCAATTTGTGGCAAACAAACATCACGTGAAGAATCTGGAACACAACACACAGCACAGAGTGTGCACACAACACACATGTGATTGTGACATATACAATTAGTTTACACAGTTACAGACTTACAATAGTACTAGAGACTGAGAGAGAGACATTTAAAACAAGTAGCATTGAACTGAACTACTATAACTACAGTTTCTTCTTGATGATTATATTATCTTTATGGGATCACAAATATAATTAGTTAGTTATTAGTTACTGTTAAAGCAGTACTACACACAACTGAATAGTGACTGAGTCTGTCACTGAACAGTACACAGCAGTCACACACAAACAAACAATACATAAAAAAGGACACAGACATCAAGGAGTAAATCATGGTGAAGAAAGGGTGGCACGCCACTCACCTGAGGTGTGTGTGCTTTATTTTTGTATTGTGCTGTTGTGTGTGGCACTGTGTGTGTGCTGTACTGTCTGTAGTGTACAGTATATTTGTGATCCAATAAAGATTTACTCAAGGTTTACTCAAGGCTTTTCCTTCCCCTATAGTGGGGTTTGGCTTCAGTCTCACTCTCTGCATAGTGCACTCATAGACAGTTAGACAGTCACACTCACTAGACACTCAGACACTAGAGACACAGTGGGACACACACACAAACAAAAACATTCAATGGCACCACAGTCAGCCACAGTCACACTCACACTCATAGACACTTAGACAGTGACACTGGGACAGACACACAATCACATACAAACAAAAAAATTCAAAGGCAGTTAATACACTCATCTCACACACACTCATAGAGAATGAGATACATACAAACTTTTCAAACTGGCACTCACTCACAGACACACTCACACACTCATAAAGAGACAGTTAGACACTGCAGTACACACATTGTTATTGTTAACTGGTTGGTTATATTCGGTTAACCCCTACAGATCTGCCTGGGAGTGGGTGGGATGGCATTTGGGATTGGGAATTGGGATCATAAACAAAAACATATGATATCTTTCTTAAAGGGTCTATTTAAAATAGACAATTTTTTAGTGTGAATGAATAATATTAATAATCCCTTATGCAGTGTGCACTATGCACTCACTGCATTGCAAACAATACAGGGGTGTGCTGTAACAATAGCACAACATCTACAAAACAGAGCACTTCCTGATTGGCAAACATCACAGTAACACTAGAAGTAGTAATAGACATTAAACAAGAAGTAGCATTGAACTACTAGATTTACTAACTTTGATTATCAATATCTTTATGGGATCACAAATATATTGTTACACAACACACACACAGTCACAGTCACACACAGTCAAACAATACCAAAAAAAACACACATAATAAAAAGAGTGAATCATGGTGAAGGGTGACACTGACTGACACGCACACATGAGGTGTGTGCAGTTGTGTGTTGTTTCTTTTGTATTGTGTGTGTGTGTGTGTGACTGTGACAGAGTGACGTGGTCGGTCGTGTCGTGTAGTGTACTAGTATATTTTGTGATCCAACAAAGATTTACTCAAGGTTTTAAGCTTCATTTTTCAAAAAGCTATAAGCTATATAACAGTAACAAATATAAAATAACTTAACAGTAGTCTGCACTGGGCAGTGGGGCACACAGCACTTTCTTCTGGATGTGCCAAAAAACATTAAATATTAATATTATAAACCTGAATCACTACTCAGAATTATGGAATATGTAGGTTTTTCTGTAAGAACACTAGTTGATCCACATGCTCTGGTTTGAGGGTGCTTCTTTTAGCCGTTACCACATCTCCTGCAGTGGAGAAAACCCGCTCTGCAGACACGCTTGTACCTGGGATACACAAGTATCGCTTTGACAAATGAGAGAGGAGGGGAAATATGACCTCATGTACATGCCACCATTTCAAAGGGTCTTCAGTGAGAGGCAGAGATGGGGCTTTACAATATTTCTCTATTTCCTCTTCAGCCTTGGCATAGGGGGTCTTGGGTTCTATTGTACCTTCAGTGTCAGTGAAAGACTGTCCCAGCAAAGTCATGAGAAGCGATGTGGACTTTCTTTTGGGAGGAGAAGGGTTATCCTCCTCGATGGCTGATTCTTCTTCCAGAGTTTCTTTTCCCTCAGGCAGTGGCACTTCATCCACGTTTGTCCTCCTAGATGTAACTGTACTAGTACACTCAATCTGTGTTTGAACAAAAGAATAGAAAAAATAGCATTCATTATTACCTCGAGCAGCCAGCCAGCTAATGCTATGTGTGTGCTCAGAGAGACAGTAATGCATAAATAAATGCATACAACAGCTCACATCTATTCAAGAAACATGATGCAATTAAAATTACCTCCAAGGATGCAGCCTCCTCAGTCACTCCTCTGTATATCTCCAATCTCTCCTCCTCTGTGAGAATAAAAGGCAGTCCCTTAAAACGAGGATCCAGGGCAGAGGCTGTATAAAGTATCTTCTTCTCTGCCTCACTGCTGTACCTCTTCAGGAGATCTGTTTTGATGGCATTCTTGATCTCATGGATCATGGGTGTGTCTCCCATGGTGTCTGTCATGTTCTGGAGCAGTTGTGCATTTAGAGGGGCAATGAGAGAAACAGTTGGATTGCGCTCTTCTGACATCAGTGTGGTTGCATCTTTCATTGGCTTTAATGCACTCACAGCATCCTCTGCATTTGACACATCTGTTTCGTTGAGAGTGCAGAGATCTGACTCACTTTTTCTGACTTCTGGAGACAACAATGTGGCACAGATTGCAGGTTGCTGTTCTAGGAACCTCTCGACCATGTCATATGAGCTGTTCCACCTTGTTGTCACATCAGTTATTAGCTTATGATTCTTCAGGCCAAGACATTTCTGTTTTTCTTTCAGACAGTGGTTTGCTGTAGTGCTGCGGTGAAAAAATGTTGATATTCGTCGCACTCTGCCTAAAAGCCTGGAGAGCGTGGCCACTTTCAGCGCCCGCTGGGATGCGAGATTCAGTGTATGGGCGAAGCATTTTACATGAGGGAATTTTCCAACTTGAGCAGCAACAATCATGTTCGAAGCATTGTCGGTCACAAGCACTACAGATTTATCGGACAGCTGCCATTCTTCCACGACACGAGACAGTAGCTCCGCCAGATGAGAACCCGTGTGAGACTCATAAACTGCTCTCGTTTGCAGCACATGCGACAAGATCTTCCAGTCCTTGCTAATGTAATGTGCAGTTACTGTTACATAAGACTCCGTCGTGACTGAAGTCCATGAATCACACGTTAGTGCGACTCGACTGGCTTGGCTCATTGATGCAATTACCTGAGCTTTTGTTTCTTGGTAGAGTGCAGGTATAACGTTTTCTGTTAAGTGATTGCGTGACGGGATCTTATAACGTGGCTCTAGTGTCTTCAACAGGTTGCGAAACCCAAGGTTTTCCACAACAGAGTAAGGCCGTAGGTCCTTCGCTATGAAAGTTGCCACAGCTTTGGTTATTCTCTTCCCTTTTTCAGAGTTGGGTGGCAAAGTTGACAGCATTGCATCAATTCTTGGCTGATGAGCTTCAGCTAGTCTTGTTATTTCCTTGGCAGTGGCACTGGCGACAGCGGCAGGGGTTAGCATCTCAGAGTGAAAACGTCTAACGTGATTTCTCAAGTTAGTAGTATTCCCTAGGTATTTAATTTTTGTGTGACAGGCTTTACAAACCGCGTGTGTCTTGTCCAATTCGTGCTTTCCAGTATGTTCATAAAATCCAAAATGTGCCCAGATGCTTGCTTTTAAAATGCTAGGTGCATTTTTTATCTCTCTATCTTTTTTGTCTCCCTCTGTCATTTTAGCATGACATGTACATATGTGACGGATGATGTTGTTGTCAACGTCAAACTCTGTCAGTGTTAAAAAAAAAAGAAAATACACTAAGTTCCAGTTGTCAAAATGTCAAGCCGCAAATGTAAAATCAACAAGTACTAGTAACTTCAACTACTTTGCCAATGCCATACATTTTGCGAACATAAATTTTAAAACAAATTGCATTGTGATAATTGCAGGGGACATCACTCACTCACTGACACAGTTACTGTAATATATTACACACTTAAAGGTGCAAAAACCCAAACATTTACTTTCATGATTCAGATAGAGAATACAATTTTAAATAAACATCATAACTAACTCTTCTATTATTTAATTTGCTTCATACTTCTCAGATATCGTTTGTTGATGACATATTAGCAATGCATTGCACAGCACACACATTACTTACTATAAGTATATAATACTTTGTGCACAAGGAGGAGGCTATGCATTTCAACAAAGGATAAGCAAATTATATAATAGGGAAAGTTGTTTAAAATTGCATGCACTTTCTTGAATTAATATATTATTAAAATATTAGAACTTCAGACCAGGCCATCCATCCATGTGAAAAACATGTAGATAATAGATACAGATTAGACTAATAGAGACATTATTAGACAATAATAGTATACTATATTTATTTATAATACATTTTTTATATATGCAATATTATTCAATAATGCAGCAATTAATTATGCAGCAGCCTGAGCCTCAGTCAGCTCAGCATACTACGTTAAGTAAATAAGGCAAGTATTTAATTGTTACCCCTTATTGTGTAATAAATGTGATTGTGTACCCCTTATTGATTTGCTCTTACCTATTGGCAAGTAGTAGGCAGTTGAGGCAATAGGCAGGCATGGCAATGGCAATTATGGCATGGCATTGGCAAAATGTACAACGTTTTGGTAACTATTAACTAAACAAACAGTTAGTTAGTCTAATTCTCACCATAGGTCTCCTCCTCTGTCTCCCACAAAATAAAAATGAGCCCGCCGTGTAGCTGTAGTATACCGCCGTGTACCATCATCAATCTCAGGCAACAAACTCCTGCTTTGCTGCTTTGCTCCTACTGCGTAACTTCGGCACTTCAAGAGACCGCCCATGAGCGCCCATGTTGCTTTATTGGGTGACGTGACGTCAGTGACGTCAAAACGATGTACCGCGCACTTTCGCGCACTTTCTTTTACGTTTCCTGGAGGCTGGTCACGTGGGTAACGTTAATCGATTATCGCGTCTCAGCGCATCGATGCAGAATCGTTTCATGCCGCATCGCGATGCATCGTCAAAACGATTATTTTTGACAGGCCTAATAAATATATAATTTATATAGTATCAGTTTACTTACAGACCACTAAAGAAACACTTTATGTACGTATATAACCTATACCCCCAGTCAGTCACTGTATTACATAACTATATAATTTATATAGTATCAGTTTACTTACAGACCAGTAAAGAAACGCTTTATGTACGTATATAACCTATATCACCAGTCAGTCACTGTATTACATATATAATTTATATAGTATCAGTTTACCTAAAGGACTAGTAAAGAAACGCTTTATGTACGTATATAACCTATATCACCAGTCAGTCACTGTATTACATAAATAATTTATATAGTATCAGTTTACTTACAGACCAGTAAAGAAACGCTTTATGTACGTATATAACCTATATCACCAGTCAGTCACTGTATTACATAACTATATAATTTATATAGTATCAGCTTACTTACAGACCAGTAAAGAACACTTTATGTACGTATATAACCTATATCACCAGTCAGTCACTATATTACATAATAACTATATAATTTATATAGTATCAGTTTACCTAAAGGACCAGTAAAGAAACGCTTTATGTACGTATATAACCTATATCACCAGTCAGTCACTATATTACATAATAACTATATAATTTATATAGTATCAGTTTACCTAAAGGACCAGTAAAGAAACGCTTTATGTACGTATATAACCTATATCACCAGTCAGTCACTGTATTACATAACTATATAATTTATATAGTATCAGTTTACCTAAAGGACTAGTAAAGAAACGCTTTATGTACGTATATAACCTATATCACCAGTCAGTCACTGTATTACATAACTATATAATTTATATAGTATCAGCTTACTTACAGACCAGTAAAGAACACTTTATGTACGTATATAACCTATATCACCAGTCAGTCACTATATTACATAATAACTATATAATTTATATAGTATCAGTTTACCTAAAGGACCAGTAAAGAAACGCTTTATGTACGTATATAACCTATATCACCAGTCAGTCACTGTATTACATAACTATATAATTTATATAGTATCAGTTTACCTAAAGGACCAGTAAAGAAACGCTTTATGTACGTATATAACCTATATCACCAGTCAGTCACTATATTACATAATAACTATATAATTTATATAGTATCAGTTTACCTAAAGGACCAGTAAAGAAACGCTTTATGTACGTATATAACCTATATCACCAGTCAGTCACTGTATTACATAACTATATAATTTATATAGTATCAGTTTACCTAAAGGACTAGTAAAGAAACGCTTTATGTACGTATATAACCTATATCACCAGTCAGTCACTGTATTACATAACTATATAATTTATATAGTATCAGCTTACTTACAGACCAGTAAAGAACACTTTATGTACGTATATAACCTATATCACCAGTCAGTCACTATATTACATAATAACTATATAATTTATATAGTATCAGTTTACCTAAAGGACCAGTAAAGAAACGCTTTATGTACGTATATAACCTATATCACCAGTCAGTCACTGTATTACATAACTATATAATTTATATAGTATCAGTTTACCTAAAGGACTAGTAAAGAAACGCTTTATGTACGTAAATAACCTTTATCGCCAGTCAGTCACTGTATTACATAACTATATAATTTATATAGGATCAGTTTACTTACAGACCAGTAAAGAAACGCTTTATGTACGTATATAACCTATATCACCAGTCAGTCACTGTATTACATAACTATATAATTTATATAGCATCAGTTTACCTAAAGGACTAGTAAAGAAACGCTTTATGTACGTATATAACCTATATCACCAGTCAGTCACTGTATTACATAACTATATAATTTATATAGCATCAGTTTACCTAAAGGACTAGTAAAGAAACACTTTATGTACGTAAATAACCTATATCACTAGTCAGTCACTGTATTACATAAATATATAATTTATATAGTATCAGTTTACTTACAGACCACTAAAGAAACGCTTTATGTACGTATATAACCTATATCACCAGTCAGTCACTGTATTACATAACTATATAATTTATATAGCATCAGTTTACCTAAAGGACTAGTAAAGAAACACTTTATGTACGTAAATAACCTATATCACTAGTCAGTCACTGTATTACATATATAATTTATATAGTATCAGTTTACTTACAGACCAGTAAAGAAACACTTTATGTACGTAAATAACCTATATCACCAGTCAGTCACTGTATTACATATATAATTTATGTAGTATCAGTTTACCTAAAGGACTAGTAAAGAAACGCTTTATATACGTAAATAACCTATATCACCAGTCAGTCACTGTATTACATAAATAATTTATATAGTATCAGTTTACTTACAGACCAGTAAAGAAACACTTTAAGTACATATATAACCTATATCACCAGTCAGTCACTGTATTACATAACTATATAATTTATATAGTATCAGTTTACTTACAGACCAGTACAGAAACGCTTTATGTACGTATATAACCTATATCACCAGTCAGTCACTGTATTACATATATAATTTATATAGTATCAGTTTACTTACAGACCAGTAAAGAAACGCTTTATGTACGTATATAACCTATATCACCAGTCAGTCACTGTATTACATAAATATATAATTTATATAGTATCAGTTTACATACAGACCAGTAAAGAAACGCTTTATGTACGTATATAACCTATATCACCATTCAGTCACTGTATTACATAACTATATAATTTATATAGTATCAGTTTACCTAAAGGACCAGTAAAGAAACACTTTATGTACGTAAATAACCTATACCCCCAGTCAGTCACTGTATTACATAAATATATAATTTATATAGTATCAGTTTACTTACAGACCAGTAAAGAAACGCTTTATGTACGTATATAACCTATATCACCAGTCAGTCACTGTATTACATAAATAACATAATTTATGCTTACCTGATAAATTTATTTCTCTTGTAGTGTGTTCAGTCCACGGGTCATCCATTACTTATGGGATATATTCTCCTTCCCAACAGGAAGTTGCAAGAGGATCACCCAAGCAGAGCTGCTATATAGCTCCTCCCCTCACATGTCATATCCAGTCATTCGACCGAAACAAGACGAGAAAGGAGAAACTATAGGGTGCAGTGGTGACTGGAGTTATAATTTTAAAATTTAGAACCTGCCTCAAAAAGACAGGGCGGGCCGTGGACTGAACACACTACAAGAGAAATAAATTTATCAGGTAAGCATAAATTATGTTTTCTCTTGTTAAGTGTGTTCAGTCCACGGGTCATCCATTACTTATGGGATACCAATACCAAAGCTAAGTACACGGATGATGGGAGGGACAAGGCAGGAACATTAAACAGAAGGAACCACTGCCTGTAGAACCTTTCTCCCAAAACCAGCCTCCGAAGAAGCAAAAGTGTCAAATTTGTAAAATTTGGAAAAAGTATGAAGTGAAGACCAAGTTTCAGCCTTGCAAATCTGTTCAACAGAGGCCTCATTCTTAAAGGCCCAGGTGGAAGCCACAGCGCTAGTGGAATGAGCTGTAATTCTTTCAGGAGGCTGCTGTCCAGCAGTCTCATAGGCTAAACGTATTATGCTACGAAGCCAAAAAGAGAGAGAGGTAGCCGAAGCCTTTTGACCTCTCCTCTGTCCAGAGTAAACGACAAACAGAGAAGAAGTTTGACGAAAATCTTTAGTTGCCTGTAAGTAGAACTTCAGAGCACGGACCACGTCTAGATTATGCAAAAGACGTTCCTTCTTTGAAGAAGGATTAGGACATAATGATGGAACAACAATCTCTTGATTGATATTCCTGTTAGAAACAACCTTAGGTAAAAACCCAGGTTTAGTACGCAGGACTACCTTGTCTGAATGAAAGATCAGATAAGGAGAATCACAATGTAAGGCAGATAACTCAGAGACTCTTCGAGCCGAGGAAGTAGCCATCAAAAACAAAACTTTCCAAGATAAAAGCTTAATATCAATGGAATGAAGGGGTTCAAACGGAACACCCTGAAGAACTTTAAGAACCAAGTTTAAGCTCCACGGAGGAGCAACAGCTTTAAACACAGGCTTAATTCTAGCCAAAGCCTGACAAAAAGCCTGGACGTCTGGATTCTCTGCCAGACGTTTGTGTAAAAGAATAGACAGAGCGGAAATCTGTCCCTTTAGCGAACTAGCGGATAAACCCTTTTCTAAACCCTCTTGTAGAAAAGCCAATATCCTAGGAATCCTAACCTTACTCCATGAGTAACTCTTGGATTCGCACCAACATAAATATTTACGCCATATCTTATGGTAAATTTTTCTGGTCACAGGCTTCCGAGCCTGTATTAATGTATCAATAACCGAATCCGAAAACCCACGCTTTGATAGAATCAAGCGTTCAATTTCCAGGCAGTCAGCCTCAGAGAAATTAGGTTTGGATGGTTGAAAGGACCCTGAATTAGAAGGTCCTGCCTCAGAGGTAGAGACCATGGTGGACAGGACGACATGTCCACTAGGTCTGCATACCAGGTCCTGCGTGGCCACGCAGGCGCTATCAGAATTACCGATGCCCTCTCCTGTTTGATCCTGGCAATCAGTCGAGGTAGCAACGGAAATGGTGGAAACACATAAGCTATGTTGAAAACCCAAGGGGCTGCTAATGCATCTACCAGCACCGCTCCCGGGTCCCTGGACCTGGATCCGTAACAAGGAAGCTTCGCGTTCTGGCGAGATGCCATGAGATCCAGATCCGGTTTGCCCCAACGACGAATCAGTTGAGCAAATACCTCCGGGTGAAGTTCCCACTCTCCCGGATGAAAAGTCTGGCGACTTAGGAAATCCGCCTCCCAGTTCTCCACGCCTGGGATGTAAATCGCTGACAGGTGGCAAGAGTGAGACTCTGCCCAGCGAATTATCTTCGAGACTTCCAACATCGCTAGGGAACTCCTGGTTCCCCCTTGATGATTGATGTAAGCCACAGTCGTGATGTTGTCCGACTGAAATCTGATGAACCTCAGTTTTGCTAACTGAGGCCAAGCTAGAAGAGCATTGAATATTGCTCTTAATTCTAGAATGTTTATTGGAAGGAGTTTCTCCTCCTGAGTCCACAATCCCTGAGCCTTCAGGGAATTCCAGACTGCTCCCCAGCCTAGAAGGCTGTCATCCGTTGTTACAATCGTCCAATCTGGTCTGCGAAAGGTCATTCCTTTGGACAGATGAACCGGTGACAACCACCAGAGAAGAGAATCTCTGGTCTCCTGGTCCAGATTTAGCAAAGGGGACAGATCTGAGTAATCCCCGTTCCATTGACTTAGCATGCATAGTTGCAGCGGTCTGAGATGCAGGCGCGCAAATGGCACTATGTCCATTGCCGCGACCATTAAGCCGATAACCTCCATGCACTGAGCTACTGATGGGCTTGGAATGGAATGAAGGACACGGCAAGCATTGAGAATCTTTGATAACCTGGACTCCGTCAGGTAAATCTTCATCTCTACAGAATCTATAGAGTCCCTAGAAAAGGGACCCTTGTGAGTGGTAACAGAGAACTATTTTCCACGTTCACTTTCCACCCATGCGACCTCAGAAATGCTAGAACTATCTCTGTATGAGACTTTGCATTTTGAAAACTTGACGCTTGTATCAGAATGTCGTCTAGGTACGGAGCCACCACTATGCCTCGTGGTCTTAGTACCGCCAGAAGTGAGCCCAGAACCTTCGTAAAAATTCTCGGGGCCGTAGCTAACCCGAAGGGAAGAGCTACAAACTGGTAATGCCTGTCTAGAAAGGCAAACCTTAGGTACCGATAATGATCTTTGTGAATCGGTATGTGAAGGTAAGCATCCTTTAAGTCCACTGTGGTCATATATTGACCCTCTTGGATCATGGGTAGGATGGTTCGAATGGTTTCCATCTTGAACGATGGGACCCTTAGGAATTTGTTTAAGATCTTTAAGTCCAAGATTGGTCTGAAGGTTCCCTCTTTTTTGGGAACCACAAATAGATTTGAGTAAAATCCTTGTCCCTGTTCCGTTCGCGGAACTGAGTGGATCACTCCCATGACTAAGAGGTCTTGTACACATTGTAGAAATGCCTCTTTCTTTACTAGGTTTGTTGATAACCTCGACAGATGGAACCTCCCTTGTGGAGGAGAGGTTTTGAAATCCAGAAGGTATCCCTGAGATATAATCTTCAACGTCCAGGGATCCTGCACATCTCTTGCCCAAGCCTGGGCGAAGAGAGAAAGTCTGCCCCCCACAAAATCCGTCTCCGGATAGGGGGCCCTGTCTTCATGCTGTCTTAGGGGCGGGAGTAGGCTTTCTGGCCTGCTTGCCCTTGTTCCATGACTGGTTGCCTTTCCAACCCTGTCTGTAACGAGCAGTAGTTCCTTCCTGTTTTGGAGCAGAGGAAGTTGATGCTGCTCCTGCTTTGAAGTTACGAAAGGCACGAAAATTAGACTGTTTGGCCTTTGGTTTGGCCCTGTCCTGAGGAAGGGCGTGGCCCTTACCTCCCGTAATGTCAGCAATAATTTCCTTCAAGCCGGGCCCGAATAAGGTCTGCCCTTTGAAAGGAATGTTAAGTAGTTTAGATTTGGAAGTTACATCCGCTGACCAGGATTTAAGCCAGAGCGCCCTGCGCGCCTGTATGGCGAATCCGGAATTTTTAGCCGTAAGTTTGGTTAAATGCACTACGGCATCTGAAACAAACGCATTAGCTGGTTTAAGGGTTCTAACTTTGCTCAAAGCCTCATCCAATGGCGCTGTGCGAATCGCCTCTTCCAGAGACTCAAACCAGAATGCTGCTGCAGCCGTTACAGGCGCAATGCATGCAAGAGGCTGCAATATAAAACCCTGTTGAACAAACATTTTCTTAAGATAACCCTCTAATTTTTTTATCCATTGGATCTGAGAAAGCACAGCTATCCTCCACCGGGATAGTGGTACGTTTGGCTAAAGTAGAAACTGCTCCCTCCACCTTAGGGACCGCCTGCCATAAGTCTCGTGTGGGTGGCGTCTATAGGAAACATTTTTCTAAATATCGGAGGGGAAAAGGGCACACCGGGTCTATCCCACTCCTTACTAATAATTTCTGTAAGCCTTTTTGGTATAGGAAAAACGTCAGTACACACCGGTACCGCATAGTATCTATCCAACCTACACATTTTCTCTGGAATTGCCACCGTGTCGCAATCATTCAGAGCCGCTAACACCTCCCCTAGTAACACACGGAGGTTCTCAAGCTTAAATTTAAAATTTGAAATTTCTGAATCCGGTCTCCCCGGATCAGAACCGTCACCGACAGAATGAAGCTCACCGTCCTCATGTTCTGCAAATTGTGACGCAGTATCAGACATGGCTCTCGTGTCATCAGCGCGCTCTGTCCTTAACCCAGAGCTATCGCGCTTGCCTCTTAATTCGGGCATATTATATAATACTTCTTTCATAACATTAGCCATATCATGTAAAGTGATTTGTAAGGGCCTAGATGTACTTGGCGTCTCAATCTTACGCATCTCCCGAGTGGGAGACGCAGGTACTGACACGTGAGGAGAGTTAGGCGGCATAACTTCCCCCTCGTTGTCTGGTGATAGTTTCTCTATCGGTACAGATTGACTTTTATTCAAAGCAATATCAATACAATTGGTACACATCGTTCTATTGGGCTCCACATTGGCTTTTGAACATGATGAACAAACAGTTTCCTCTGAATCAGACATGTTTAAACAGACTTAGCAATGAAACTAGCAAGCTTGGAAATCACTTTCAATAAGTTTACAAGCAATATAAAAAACGCAGCAGCGCTTTAAAAAATACAGATATAGTTAAACAATTCTTAATAAGAAGTGTATTATTAGCAGAGGATTGCACCCATTAGCAAAAGGATGATTAACCCCTCGATACCCAAAAACGGATAAAACGGATATCAATTAAGATTTAACGCTTTTAAACACAGTCAAACACACTGTCACAGATCTGCTGTGACTGATTACCTCCCTCAAAAATGAATTTTGCAGACCCCTGAGCTCTCTAGAGACGTCCTGGATCAAGGAGGAAGAAGCAGGAAGACTGTGCTAGAATTTTAACTGCGCAACAAGGCGCTAAAACAAGGTCCCTCCCACTCCTATTACAACAGTGGGAGCCCTGATATAACGGTTTCTATGCAGAAAATATATGTCAGCTATGTGGAAAAAAATCATGCCCAAAGCGATTTATCACCAAAGTACCTCACAAAAAACGAATAACATGCCAGTAAACGTTTAATTAAAAAACAACATTTTCCAATGTCATGCAAAGTTATCACTAAGCCTGCTACCAGTCGCTACCACTGCAGATCAGGCTTAAGTATTATTTCAGTTTTAACAGTATTTTCTCAGTCAAATTCTAGTCCCTAGAAAATAACTCGACTGCGCATACATTTATCAGCCTGATACCAGTCGCCACTACTGCATTTAAGGCTGTACTTACATCATAAGGTAACAGCAGTA